>NC_091294.1:5261421-5351421 GCF_038502225.1 Cherax quadricarinatus | reverse complement strand
AACAACAGTAGGATCCTCAGTCCTACACAACATACACTGACATATTATAACAACAGTAGGATCCTCAGTCCTACACAACATACACTGACATATTATAACAACAGTAGGATCCTCAGTCCTACACAACATACACTGACATATTATAACAACAGTAGGATCCTCAGTCCTACACAACATACACTGACATATTATAACAACAGTAGGATCCTCAGTCCTACACAACATACACTGACATATTATAACAACAGTAGGATCCTCAGTCCTACACAACATACACTGACATATTATAACAACAGTAGGATGCTCAGTCCTACACAACATACACTGACATATTATAACAACAGTAGGATCCTCAGTCCTACACAACATACACTGACATATTATAACAACAGTAGGATCCTCAGTCCTACACAACATACACTGACATATTATAACAACAGTAGGATCCTCAGTCCTACACAACATACACTGACATATTATAACAACAGTAGGATCCTCAATCCTACACAACATACACTGACATATTATAACAACAGTAGGATCCTCAGTCCTACACAACATACACTGACATATTATAACAACAGTAGGATGCTCAGTCCTACACAACATACACTGACATATTATAACAACAGTAGGATCCTCAGTCCTACACAACATACACTGACATATTATAACAACAGTAGGATCCTCAGTCCTACACAACATACACTGACATATTATAACAACAGTAGGATCCTCAGTCCTACACAACTTACACTGACATATTATAACAACAGTAGGATCCTCAGTCCTACACAACATACACTGACATATTATAACAACAGTAGGATCCTCAGTCTTACACAACATACACTGACATATTATAACAACAGTAGGATCCTCAGTCCTACACAACTTACACTGACGTATTATAACAACAGTAGGATCCTCAGTCCTACACAACATACACTGACATATTATAACAACAGTAGGATCCTCAGTCCTACACAACATACACTGACATATTATAACAACAGTAGGATCCTCAGTCCTACACAACATACACTGACATATTATAACAACAGTAGGATCCTCAGTCCTACACAACTTACACTGACATATTATAACAACAGTAGGATCCTCAGTCCTACACAACATACACTGACATATTATAACAACAGTAGGATCCTCAGTCTTACACAACATACACTGACATATTATAACAACAGTAGGATCCTCAGTCCTACACAACTTACACTGACGTATTATAACAACAGTAGGATCCTCAGTCCTACACAACATACACTGACATATTATAACAACAGTAGGATCCTCAGTCCTACACAACATACACTGACATATTATAACAACAGTAGGATCCTCAGTCCTACACAACATACACTGACATATTATAACAACAGTAGGATCCTCAGTCCTACACAACATACACTGACATATTATAACAACAGTAGGATCCTCAGTCCTACACAACATACACTGACATATTATAACAACAGTAGGATCCTCAGTCCTACACAACTTACACTGACATATTATAACAACAGTAGGATCCTCAATCCTACACAACATACACTGACATATTATAACAACAGTAGGATCCTCAGTCCTACACAACATACACTGACATATTATAACAACAGTAGGATCCTCAGTCCTACACAACATAAACTGACATTTTATAACAACAGTAGGATCCTCAATTCTACACAACATACACTGACATATTATAACAACAGTAGGATCCTCAGTCCTACACAACATACACTGACATATTATAACAACAGTAGGATCCTCAGTCCTACACAACTTACACTGACATATTATAACAACAGTAGGATCCTCAGTCCTACACAACATACACTGACATATTATAACAACAGTAGGATCCTCAGTCCTACACAACTTACACTGACATATTATAACAACAGTAGGATCCTCAGTCCTACACAACATACACTGACATATTATAACAACAGTAGGATCCTCAGTCCTACACAACATACACTGACATATTATAACAACAGTAGGATCCTCAGTCCTACACAACATACACTGACATATTATAACAACAGTAGGATCCTCAGTCCTACACAACATACACTGACATATTATAACAACAGTAGGATCCTCAGTCCTACACAACATACACTGACATATTATAACAACAGTAGGATCCTCAGTCCTACACAACTTACACTGACATATTATAACAACAGTAGGATCCTCAATCCTACACAACATACACTGACATATTATAACAACAGTAGGATCCTCAGTCCTACACAACATACACTGACATATTATAACAACAGTAGGATCCTCAGTCCTACACAACATACACTGACATATTATAACAACAGTAGGATCCTCAATCCTACACAACATACACTGACATATTATAACAACAGTAGGATCCTCAGTCCTACACAACATACACTGACATATTATAACAACAGTAGGATCCTCAGTCCTACACAACATACACTGACATATTATAACAACAGTAGGATCCTCAATCCTACACAACATACACTGACATATTATAACAACAGTAGGATCCTCAGTCCTACACAACATACACTGACATATTATAACAACAGTAGGATCCTCAGTCCTACACAACATACACTGACATATTATAACAACAGTAGGATCCTCAGTCCTACACAACATACACTGACATATTATAACAACAATAGGATCCTCAGTCCTACACAACATACACTGACATATTATAACAACAGTAGGATCCTCAGTCCTACACAACATACACTGACATATTATAACAACAGTAGGATCCTCAGTCCTACACAACTTACACTGACATATTATAACAACAGTAGGATCCTCAGTCCTACACAACATACACTGACATATTATAACAACAGTAGGATCCTCAGTCCTACACAACATACACTGACATATTATAACAACAGTAGGATCCTCAGTCCTACACAACATACACTGACATATTATAACAACAGTAGGATCCTCAGTCCTACACAACTTACACTGACATATTATAACAACAGTAGGATCCTCAATTCTACACAACATACACTGACATATTATAACAACAGTAGGATCCTCAGTCCTACACAACATAAACTGACATATTATAACAACAGTAGGATCCTCAGTCCTACACAACATACACTGACATATTATAACAACAGTAGGATCCTCAATCCTACACAACATACACTGACATATAACAACAGTAGGATCCTCAGTCCTACACAACATACACTGACATATTATAACAACAGTAGGATCCTCAGTCCTACACAACATACACTGACAAATTATAACAACAGTAGGATCCTCAATCCTACACAACATACACTGACATATTATAACAACAGTAGGATCCTCAGTCCTACACAACATACACTGACATATTATAACAACAGTAGGATCCTCAGTCCTACACAACATACACTGACATATTATAACAACAGTAGGATCCCCAGTCCTATACAACATACACTGACATATTATAACAACAGTAGGATCCTCAGTCCTACACAACATACACTGACATATTATAACAACAGTAGGATCCTCAGTCCTACACAACATACACTGACATATTATAACAACAGTAGGATCCTCAGTCCTACACAACATACACTGACATATTATAACAACAGTAGGATCCTCAGTCCTACACAACATACACTGACATATTATAACAACAGTAGGATCCTCAGTCCTACACAACATACACTGACATATTATAACAACAGTAGGATCCTCAGTCCTACACAACATACACTGACATATTATAACAACAGTAGGATCCTCAGTCCTACACAACATACACTGACATATTATAACAACAGTAGGATCCTCAGTCCTACACAACATACACTGACATATTATAACAACAGTAGGATCCTCAGTCCTACACAACATACACTGACATATTATAACAACAGTAGGATCCTCAGTCCTACACAACATACACTGACATATTATAACAACAGTAGGATCCTCAGTCCTACACAACATACACTGACATATTATAACAACAGTAGGATCCTCAGTCCTCCACAACATACACTGACATATTATAACAACAGTAGGATCCTCAGTCCTACAGAACATACACTGACATATTATAACAACAGTAGGATCCTCAGTCCTACACAACATACACTGACATATTATAACAACAGTAGGATCCTCAGTCCTACACAGCATACACTGACATATTATAACAACAGTAGGATCCTCATTCCTACACAACTTACACTGACATATTATAACAACAGTAGGATCCTCAGTCCTACACAACATACACTGACATATTATAACAACAGTAGGATCCTCAGTCCTACACAACATACACTGACATATTATAACAACAGTAGGATCCTCAGTCCTACACAACATACACGGACATATTATAACAACAGTAGGATCCTCAGTCCTACACAACATACACTGACATATTATAACAACAGTAGGATCCTCAGTCCTACACAACATACACTGACATATTATAACAACAGTTGGATCCTCAGTCCTACACAACATACACTGACATATTATAACAACAGTAGGATCCTCAGTCCTACACAACATACACTGACATATTATAACAACAGTAGGATCCTCAGTCCTACACAACATACACTGACACATTATAACAACAGTAGGATCCTCAATCCTACACAACATACACTGACATATTATAACAACAGTAGGATCCTCGATCCTACACAACATACACTGACATATTATAACAACAGTAGGATCCTCAGTCCTACACAACATACACTGACATATTATAACAACAGTAGGATCCTCAGTCCTACACAACATACACTGACATATTATAACAACAGTAGGATCCTCAGTCCTACACAACATACACTGACATATTATAACAACAGTAGGATCCTCAATCCTACACAACATACACTGACATATTATAACAACAGTAGGATCCTCAGTCCTACACAACATACACTGACATATTATAATAACAGTAGGATCCTCAGTCCTACACAACATACACTGACATATTATAACAACAGTAGGATCCTCAGTCCTACACAACATACACTGACATATTATAACAACAGTAGGATCCTCAGTCCTACACAACATACACTGACATATTATAACAACAGTAGGATCCTCAGTCCTACACAACATACACTGACATATTATAACAACAGTAGGATCCTCAGTCCTACACAACATACACTGACATATTATAACAACAGTTGGATCCTCAGTCCTACACAACATACACTGACATATTATAACAACAGTAGGATCCTCAGTCCTACACAACATACACTGACATATTATAACAACAGTAGGATCCTCAGTCCTACACAACATACACTGACACATTATAACAACAGTAGGATCCTCAATCCTACACAACATACACTGACATATTATAACAACAGTAGGATCCTCGATCCTACACAACATACACTGACATATTATAACAACAGTAGGATCCTCAGTCCTACACAACATACACTGACATATTATAACAACAGTAGGATCCTCAGTCCTACACAACATACACTGACATATTATAACAACAGTAGGATCCTCAGTCCTACACAACATACACTGACATATTATAACAACAGTAGGATCCTCAATCCTACACAACATACACTGACATATTATAACAACAGTAGGATCCTCAGTCCTACACAACATACACTGACATATTATAATAACAGTAGGATCCTCAGTCCTACACAACATACACTGACATATTATAACAACAGTAGGATCCTCAGTCCTACACAACATACACTGACATATTATAACAACAGTAGGATCCTCAGTCCTACACAACATACACTGACATATTATAACAACAGTAGGATCCTCAGTCCTACACAACATACACTGACATATTATAACAACAGTAGGATCCTCAGTCCTACACAACATACACTGACATATTATAACAACAGTAGGATCCTCAGTCCTACACAACATACACTGACATATTATAACAACAGTAGGATCCTCAGTCCTACACAACATACACTGACATATTATAACAACAGTAGGATCCTCAATCCTACACAACATACACTGACATATTATAACAACAGTAGGATCCTCAGTCCTACACAACATACACTGACATATTATAACAACAGTAGGATCCTCAATCCTACACAACATACATTGACATATTATAACAACAGTAGGATCCTCAGTCCTACACAGCATACACTGACATATTATAACAACAGTAGGATCCTCAATCCTACACAACATACACTGACATATTATAACAACAGTAGGATCCTCAATCCTACACAGCATACACTGACATATTATAACAACAGTAGGATCCTCAGTCCTACACAACATACACTGACAGATTATAACAACAGTAGGATCCTCAGTCCTACACAACATACACTGACATATTATAACAACAGTAGGATGCTCAGTCCTACACAACATACACTGACATATTATAACAACAGTAGGATCCTCAGTCCTCCACAACATACACTGACATATTATAACAACAGTAGGATCCTCAGTCCTACACAACATACACTGACATATTATAACAACAGTAGGATCCTCAGTCCTACACAACATACACTGACAGATTATAACAACACATTGTAATTGACATAAAAGAGGTTACCCATATACACTCACAAAATTTTCCAGATAACATACTATTACAATGTAAACAATATAAACTATATAAACCTTTTAGATTTATATAGTTAACATAATATGACTGTGACATATAACAAAGTTTCACAACCTTCACTGTAGACAATCAGAGGAATGACCTACATCACAATCTCATTAAAACAAGTACACGTATGTATGTATACCTCCCTCACTACAATCCCTCTTTAATCCTTGAAAAAAATGAACATCTTAAGCCTCCACTTATACTAAATAAATTTTAATACACACTCTTCCACCGGCTGAGCACATTATATAAAGTAAAGAGATTAAACCATACTTTCCCCATTACAAAATTTTAACGAGCCATTACAAATTTATGAAGGTCATCAGCCTCCCATCCCTCATCAACTGGAGGAGCACATTATATAATGCTAAAATAAAATCAGTACACTCGCTAGACTCCAACACTAAACACAAACAACATAATTTAAAAATCTCTCATTGCGATACGATTATCGCACATGAAATATGCCCAATAAAGGCTATAAACGTACACTCTACATAAACCCAAAAGCTCTTCAAGGTCTTACACCTATAATCTTGGCACCATTCACACTTAATACATGAAGGTCATGACGACCCTGACACATCAAACACAGAATTCTCCATTCATTACTACGTAATTAATTGACATCATCACCTTTGCTTTCTGTGTCCACTTGCATGCTACATACACTCATGAACCACATGGCCCGAGAGCGATGCGATCAGTGACATAGTGTTTCTACCTAATATTACATCCCAACATTCTCCATTAATAGCTAAAATGGAGATGATTCGCTTGATAATATTACCTGACACTGCAAATACGTACCATGGTATAGAAATAATCTCTAACACCATTGTAAATATTGTAATTATTGGATATTTTGGTTAGTTTTTTTATGATGTGTGATTTCCATGTAATGGTATACTGCTAGTTAGAGTGCCGGTTACCCATTCATTGACCTGCCGACCTCCCGCTGGTCACGTGATCATACCTGACCTCGGATCACCATTGACTACTGGAGCCAATTGGTTCACCCACTCACTACTGAGCGGAACCCTCTCTTGTACTCCCTTGCAGGGGAACGCCTCTCAGGTGCTAAACTTATTCTGATCCTTTGCATGGGAACATCGGGGCAACTTACTGTACGGATAAATTACCTTAATAAGAGCTGTCAGAGACGTTCTGATTATTTCATGTCTTATAAGGATTGTCTAACTATATTATGGGGATTTGTACATCCCCGGTGAATCATTGTAACTATGACAATATTTATGTACATATATAATTCCGCCATTTGAAGAATGGGTCCTAATTAACTAACTTTCGTGAGAAAATGAAGATCTTTCTGAGTTTATTACTTTAATTAAATTAACGATTTTACTCTGGAGTTTTGGTCATCCTTAAAGAAAGTAGAAGGTTATTCTGTCACTTTAAACCCTTGTTGTGAACAGTTTATCCCTGGACTAAAGTCAACCAGTCATACCTGAATTACAAATGAACCGGACTGCTTCTCTGTACACAAGTTAACACCACTATAATGTTAACACCATTATAATGTTACTTAACACCACTATAATGTTAATTAGCACTTGCAATGTTACTCAATAGCAATATAATATTAACACCAATATAATATTACTCAACCTTACTAAACCTAACCAGATCTAACAAAATCTAACCTAACCTAACTAACAAAATCTAACCTAACATAACGTTTCCATACAGCTAACCTAACATAATGTAATCGTAACAAATCTAACCTTACCTAACCTATCCAAACCGCACCTTTCTTAACCTTTACTAACCTTATCTAACCCTTCCTAACTCTACCTAATCTTGCCTAACTTTACCTTACCTAACCTAACCTAAACTAATCTAGCCTACCCTTATCTAACATAACCTTACCTAGCCTTACCTGACCTTATTTAACCTAGCCAAACCTCACCTACCCTTACCTTCACCTAACCTTACTTTACCTAAATTAACTTAACGTAACCTAACCTTACTTAACGCAACGAAACCTAACCTAAAAAAGACACAAGTGCAACTAATGTGACATTTTATTGTGGCAACATTTCCCTCTCCAGGAGCTTTGTCAAGCCGTAACGACTTGACAAAGCTTCTGGAGAGCGAAACGTTGCCACAATAAAATGTCACATAAGTTGCACTTGTGTCCTTTTACTTTACATATTGTCGGTAATTCTACCAACATTATTACAACCTAACCTAACCTAACCTAACGTTTTCAATATTAACCTAACCGAGAAAATAAGGTTTTATCTAACAGTGTTAACAGGAGGGTGCCACCTCCCTGGATGGTTGGTCGGGTCACCATCTGGAGAAGACCCGGGCCTGGAAAGTACCAGCGAACCTACAAGATGGTTGTTCCTGGATGGTTGCTCCTGGATGGTTATTCCTGGATGGTTGTTCCTGGATGGTTGTTCTTTGATGGTTGTTCCTGAATGGTTGTTCCTGGATGGTATCACCTGGTTAGCTTGGCTTCAGATTTCTACTTGCCATGATTCCCAAATCTTTTTCACAGTATGTGTGATTTAAGGCTTCTACTTCACCTAGTTTATAACTCTGAGGGTTATTTTCATTACCAAGGAATAGGACTTTACACTCATCCACATTGAACTGCATCTGCCACTTTTCAGACCAAGACATTAATTTATCTAAATTCTCCTGAAGTTCATCGTTGTCCTCCTCAGATCATATTATTTGGCTTATTTTTGTATCATCGAATTTACTCATGTCACTTATAATTCCTTCATCAAGGTCATTAATGTAAATTATGAGCATCAATGGACCTAATACTGATCCTTGCGGAACGCCACTAGTGATCTGTCCCCATTCAGACTTGAACCCATTAATGCACACTATCTGCCTCCTGTTAGTCAGCCATACCTTGGTCCATGCTAGAACTTTACCTCCTGCAACATGAGCTGCCACACTGTCGAAGGTCTTACTGAAATCCAAATAATCAACATCATATTCTTTATCGTTGTCCACTGCCTCAAATGCTTTATTAAAGAAAGTTAGTAAATTTGTCAAGAAGAAATGATCTCTAGTGAATCCATGCTGAGATTATGCTCATTTAAGTGACTTCTAATAATAACGGCTAAAATTGATTCTAATAATCTGCTTGCTATAGACGTCACGTATATTGGACGATAATTTGACGGAATTGACTTATCTCCTCATTTAAATATAGGAATTACATTAGTCATCTTCCACATGTCTGGCACAACACCACTCTGGACTGATAAGTAAAAAAAAGGGCAAGTGGGAACTAACTTAAGTTCGTCTACTGAGGAAAGTAGATGGAATCCAGGACGGGGTGGCCCTGGCTTGGATACTGAGGATTATAGTGCAGTCCCAGAACCTGCAGAAATTGACAACACACCTCCCAACAATTCTCAACCAAAGGTGAATTTGTGCAAATATTATGCTTGGGGCATCTGTAAGCATGGAATAACAGGAGAAAAAAATGGGACATGCAACTTTGACCATCCCAAAAAATGTAGCGACCTCCTGTCTAAAGGAGTGTGTCGTTCTTCTTCCTGTACTTTCTTTCACCCAAAAATGTGCCACTCCTCGGTCCTCCAGAAGCAGTGTTACAACATCGAATGCCCTGCATACCATCTAAAAGGGACCAGGAGGCACAGACCCCACAAGACAAACAATAGTAGCTACGACAACCCAACTCCAGGTGATTTTTTAGTGGCAGGAAACGAAAAAAGAAAATGGAAGGAAATAACAAAAATAGTCCACCACCTTGGAGCCTTGTTGGACTGGAGGCGCAGCCAGTGGCCACCCATGGCCCTCCAGAATTACAACTACTGATGCCAATAACAAAATCCCCCCAACAAACACAGAATACAACCTCGTTCATATTTGCTAATATACAGGGCC
The DNA here is from genome assembly GCF_038502225.1 of Cherax quadricarinatus. Taxonomy (NCBI): domain Eukaryota; kingdom Metazoa; phylum Arthropoda; class Malacostraca; order Decapoda; family Parastacidae; genus Cherax; species Cherax quadricarinatus. The sequence goes on along the minus strand of NC_091294.1, from coordinate 5,340,806 downwards.
TTAAGCCATCCACCAACAACAAAATACCTTTTATCAGTGGACTTCTAGAGGAGTCTAATGCAATGTTTGCAGCCTTCACAGAGACTCACACAAAAGATCACTTTGACAGTGAAATATGGATAAGTGCTTACAACCTTTTTAGATGCGACAGAAAAAACAGGCAACAAGGGGGGGTTGGCCTGTATGTCAAAGAGTCCCTTATCTGCACGGAGTTGCTAAACACCACAAATGAGGTAGTTGAAGTTCTATCAATAAAGATCGAGAACCAAAACCTAGTCATTGTGGTTGTATACAAGCCACCAGATGCAACCTCACAACAGTTCAAGGAACAGCTACTGAAAATTGATTACTGTTTGGAAAACCTTCCAGCTCCATCCCCAAACATCTTACTGCTTGGTGATTTCAACCTAAGGCATACAAAATGGAAGAATGTAGCAAATAATGTTATAGCTGAAACAATCCCCGGAGGTAGCGCAGATGAAAGGTCACACACACATGAGCTACTAAGTCTCTGCGAAAAACACACCTTAAGCCAGCAGATAGTGGAGCCAACAAGACTAGAAAACACACTTGACCTTATCTTCACAAATAATGAGGACCTGATAAGAGACATAAGAATATCAAAAGCAACTAATTCCGATCACAACCTAATCGAAGTCCAGACATACATGCATAGGGGTCCTGATCAGCAGAATGCATGTACCTGTGAAGGTGTCTTCACAAAATACAACTTCAACAACAAGAACATCAAGTGGGACCAGGTAAACCATGTCCTAAACGAAACATGTTGGGAAGATGTCTTAAATGACATGGATCCAAACCAGTGCCTTGAAAGGATCAACTTCCTGGTAGCCGAAGCATGTTCTAGGCATATTCCCCTAAGAAAGAAGAAGAGCAGGAGTAAACTGGAGAGAAAAAGACGCTCCCTCTACAGAAGACGACGAAGAGTCACTGAGCTCCTCAGGAGTGCTAGAACATCTGATACACGAAAGGAGGCGCTGACCAGGGAAGTGGAAACTATCGAACTTAAGCTAAATGACTCTTATAGGAACCAGGAGAGGCAGAAGGAGCTTAAAGCTATTAGTGAAATTGAAAGAAATTCAAAATATTTCTTTTCATTTGCCAAAAACAAGGCAAATACCACATCTAGTATCGGGCCCTTACTCAGACAGGATAGGACTTACACAGATGACAACAAGGAAATGAGTGAAATATTGAAATCCCAGTACGACTCTGTGTTTAGTGAACCACTAATCGGTCTGAGGATCGACGACCCAAATGATTTCTTCATGAATGAGCCTCAAAACTCCATAAATGTATGCCAGATTTCCGACATTACCCTAACTCCGATAGATTTCGAAAAAGCCATTGACAACATGCCTATGCACTCAGCCCCGGGCCCAGACTCGTGGAACTCTGTTTTCATTAAGAACTGCAAGAAACCCCTCTCGCGTGCCCTAAGTACACTATGGAGGAGGAACTTGGACATGGGTGAAATTCCACAGTCACTTAAAACAACGGATATAGCCCCACTCCATAAAGGTGGCAGCAAAGCATTAGCTAAGAACTATAGACCAATAGCTCTGATGTCCCACATCATAAAAATCTTTGAAAGAGTGCTAAGAAGCAGGATTGCAAATCACCTGGATTCCCAAAATCTGCACAATCCAGGGCAACATGGGTTCAGGGCAGGTCGCTCCTGCCTCTCACAACTACTGGATCACTATGACATGGCCTTGGATGCACTGGAAGAAAATCAGAATGCAGATGTAATATACACAGACTTTGCAAAAGCATTTGACAAATGCGATCATGGCGTAATAGCCCATAAAATACGTGCTAAAGGAATAACTGGGAAAGTGGGGAGATGGATCTTCAACTTCCTAACAAATCGAACACAAAGAGTAGTGGTCAACAGAGTTAAATCGGAGGCTGCCATAGTGAAGAGCTCTGTTCCACAAGGCACAGTACTCGCCCCATCTTATTCCTTATCCTCATATCAGACATAAACAGAGATATACGCCACAGCACCGTATCATCCTTTGCGGATGACACTAGGATCTGCATGAGGCTGTCATATGCTGAGGACGCGGTTAATCTCCAAGAAGATATAAACAAAGTTTTCCAATGGGCAACGGTAAACAATATGATGTTCAATGAGGACAAATTCCAACTACTCCGTTATGGAAAACTGGAGGAGATAATAACTAGAACAGAGTATACTACTGACTCCGGCCATACAATAGAGCAGAAAACTAATGTAAGGGACCTGGGAGTAGTAATGTCTGAGGATCTCACTTTCAAGGATCACAACAGTGCCACGATCGCACGTGCAAAGAAAATGATAGGATGGATAATGAGAACTTTCAAAACGAGAGATGCCAAGCCCATGATGATCCTTTTCAAATCACTTGTTCTCTCTAGGCTGGAATACTGCTGTACATTAACATCTCCATTCAAAGCAGGTGAAATCGCAGATCTAGAGAGTGTACAGAGATCCTTTACTGCACGTATAAGTTCTGTCAAGCACCTTAACTACTGGGAACGCTTGGAAGCACTTGACTTGTACTCGTTGGAACGCAGGAGGGAGAGATATATCATAATCTACACTTGGAAAATCTTGGAAGGAATGGTCCCAAATCTGCACACAGAAATCACTCCCTATGAAAGTAAAAGACTGGGCAGGCGATGCAAAATGCCCCCAATAAAAAGTAGGGGCGCCATTGGTACACTAAGAGAAAACACCATAAGTGTCCGGGGCCCAAAACTGTTTAACAGCCTCCCATCAAGCATTAGGGGAATTGCCAATAAACACCTGGCTGCCTTCAAGAGAGAGCTGGACAGATACCTAAAGACAGTGCCGGATCAGCCGGGCTGTGGCTCGTACGTTGGACTGCGTGCGGCCAGCAGTAACAGCCTAGTTGATCAGGCCCTGATCCATCGGGAGGCCTGGTCATGGACCGGGCCGCGGGGGCGTTGATCCCCGGAATAACCTCCAGGTAACCACTTGCATTCTTTAAGTAAACTTGAAAACAGTTAGTTGGGGCTTGGGGACTTATTTTGTTTTAGTTCATCTAATTGTTTCATAAATGGATGGTTGCTCAAGGATGGTAACTTGTGGATGGTTGCTACTGGAGGGTTGCTACTAGATACCTGAAGTCTACCTGGAGGTTATTCCGGGGATCAACGCCCCCGCGGCCCGGTCCACGACCAGGCCTCCCGGTGGATCAGGGCCTGATCAACCAGGCTGTTACTGCTGGCCACACGCAGTCCAACGTACGAACCACAGCCCGGCTGATCCGGCACTGACTTTACGTATCTGTCCAGCTCTCTCTTGAAGGCAGCCAGGTGTTTATTGGTAATTCCCCTTATGCTTGGTGGGAGGCTGCTGAACAGTCTTGGGCCCCGGACACTTATGGTGTTTTCTCTTGGTGTACCAATGGCGCCCCTAGTTTTAATTGGGGGCATTTTGCATCGCCTGCCTAGTCTTTTAATTTCCTAGGGAGTGATTTCTGTGTGCAGATTCTTTCCAGGATTTTTCAAGTGTTGATTATGATATATCTCTCTCCTGCGTTCCAACGAGTACAAGTCAAGTGCTTCCAAGCGTTCCCAGTAGTTAAGGTGCTTGACAGAACTTATACGTGCAGTAAAGGATCTCTGTACACTTTCTAGATCTAAATTTCACCTGCTTTGAACGGAGATGTTGATGTACAGCAATATTCCAGCCTAGAGAGAATAAGTGATTTGAAAAGGATCATCATTGGCTTGGCATTTCTTGTTTTGAACGTTCTCATTATCCATCCTATCATTTTCTTTGCACGTGCGATCGTGGCACTGTTGTGATCCTTGAAAGTGAGATCCTCAGACATTACTACTCCCAGGTCCCTTACATTAGTTTTCTGCTCTATTGTATGGCCGGAGTCAGTAGTATACTCTGTTCTAGTTATTATCTTCTCCAGTTTTCCATAACGGAGTAGTTGGAATTTGTCCTCATTGAACATCATATTGTTTACCGTTGCCCACTGGAAAACTTTGTTTGTATGTTCTTTGTTTATATCTCCTGGATGGTTGCTCCTGGATGGTTGCTCCTGGATGGCTGCTTCTGAATGGTTGCTCCTGGATGGTTGCTCCTGGATGGTTGCTCCTGGATGGTTCATACTGGGTGGTTGCTTCTGGATGGTTGCTCCTGGATGGTTGTTCCTGGATGGTTACTAATGGATAGTTGCTCCTGGATGGTAGCTCCTGGATGGTTCACACTGGATGGTAGCTCCTGGATGGCAGCTCCTGGATGATAGCTTCTTGATGGTAGTTCCTAGATGGTTCTACCTGGGTGGTAGCACCTGGATGATAGTTCCTGGATGGTAGCTCCTGGATGGTAGCTCTTGGATGATAGCTTATGGATGGTAGCTCCTGGATGGCAGCTCCTGGCTGGTAGTTTCTGGATGATAGCTCCTGGATGGTAGCTCCTGGATGGATGTTCCTGGATGGTAGCTCTTGGATGGTAGCTCCTGGATGGATGTTCCTGGATGGCAGCTTCTGGCTGGTAGCTCCTGGCTGATAGCTCCTGGATGATAGCTCCTGGATGGCAGCTACTGCCTGGTAGCTCTTGGATGGTAGCTCCTGGATGGCAGCTCCTGGCTGGTAGCTCCTGGATAGTAGCTCCTGGATGATATCTCCTGAATGGCTGCTCCTGGATGGTAGGATGTGTGTGGATTTTTCCACTCTTGGAGCCGGCTCTGGGTCACGTGATGTAAGGATGATCATAGGAGGGCGCCTCTCCATCTCGTTGGGGGATGGAGGGGGGGTGTCAGGATGGAGGGGGGAGGGGAATGTTGGTTTGGTGTCGTGGGGATCGTGGGGGAGGTGGGGTGGTTGTGGGCGGGGCAAGGGTTGCTGCTTATTGGGTAAAACAGTGTTGTGGGGGAGGGAGAGAGGGAGGGAGGGAGGGAGGGAGGGAGTGAAGTGAGAGTGGAGGGATGAAGGACACAGTAGAGGGTGAATAGCGTTGAGGGGAAAGGAGAGAGTGGGATAGTGAAGAAGGCAGAGGGAGAGGGTGGATGAAAAGGGAGGAGAGTTGAGGGAGAAGTAAGGGGTGGAGGGCGAGGTAGGGGGTGGAGGGCGAGGTAGATGGGTGAGAAAGGGAGAGGGAGGACATATTCAAATTCAATTCAAATTCAAAGTTTATTCTCTATAAGGATTACAATGCTGAGTTTACAGAAATTTGGTTATTGTGTGGTTTACATGTAGTAAAATAGTGATTACAGAGTGTAACTCTAGAACGCTTAGCATGGCTAGGCATTTCGGGCAGACTTAGTTTTATTCTTAATTGTAAAATATTACAAATTATGAGGTAAGTTGGTATTATGGCTAAGTGACTAAATACTAGTTTGTGAGTTTAGCAATGTGAATGCTTTTGTTTTGGCACAGTACATAGTTTCAGTATTGGAGTATCACAGGATTCATTATTTTAAGACTGAGATTAATATTTCTGTTTATGGTCAAATGAGTGAGTGAGTGTAAGTGTGAACCACCAGGTGGTATTCGTGTAGTTAGTTGACGAGGTGTATCAGGGAGATAAGATGTTTTCTAATGGTAGTTTTGAAGGTGATGAATGTGTCTGCAGTTCTAGAGTTCTCAGGTAGGGTATTCCAGATTTTAGGGCCTTTGACATACATTGAATTTTTGTAAAGGTTTAGTCGGACACGGGGAATGTCGTAGAGATGTTTGTGTCTAGTGTTATGCCTGTGGGTTCTGTCACAACTATCAAGAAAGCGTTTTAGGTCAAGGTTGATATTAGAGTTTAAGGCCCTGTAGATGTAGATTGCACAGTAGTAAGTGTGGATGTACTGAACTGGGAGTAAGTTTAGGTCTATGAAGAGTGGGGGGGGGGGGTGTGTTGACAGGGGATGGGATTTAGTGATTATTCTTACTGCAGCTTTTTGTTGGGTTATTATTGGCTTTAGGTGTGTTGCTGCAGTTGATCCCCAAGCACAAATAGCGTAGGTGAGGTATGGATAAATAAGTGAGTGGTATAGTGTGAGAAGGGCATTTTGCGGCACGTAGTATCGTATCTTGGAGAGGATCCCAACCGTTTTGGATACTTTTTTGGTTATATGCTGGATATGGGTGCTGAAATTCAGGTTGTTGTCAAGGTATAAGCCTAGGAATTTTCCCCCATTATTTCTGGTAATTAGAGTGTTGTCAATCTTAATGTTAATTTGTGCATCTCCTGCTCTGCTACCAAACATTATATAGTAGGTTTTGTCAGTGTTAAGCGTAAGTTTATTGGCTGTCATCCAAGTCGATATTTTAATCAGCTCCTCGTTCACAATGGTGTTGAGGGTGGCAAGATTAGGGTGAGAGATGACATAAGTCGTGTCATCAGCAAAGAGAATGGGTTTCAGGTGTTGGGATACGTTTGGAAGGTCATTGATGTATATGAGGAAGAGCAGGGGACCAAGGACACTTCCCTGCGGAACTCCAGTATCAAGTGGCCGTGTTGCTGATGCTGTGTCTTTAATGGTGACGTACTGATACCTATTAGTAATGTAAGATTTGAAATAAGCAAGCACATGGCCTCTTATACCGTAGTGATCAAGTTTGTCGTGGTCTACTGTACAGGAGCCAGACAGTGCAAGTTCTGGGAAGAACTATCCACTTCAACATAGATTAAGATCTATCTTGTATTATCTAGGTATGAGAGTTAAGGATGGTAAAGCAGAAGGCACTTCCCCTACTTTCCACTTCCTTCCCTCACTGCCGGCATGAAGACTTGGAAAAATATACCACACCATGTTGGAGAGAAATGGAATGGGAATTACTCTCTTATTGCTGCTGTTACTGCAGTGTCACTCACAGAGTTGTGAGTGACATTGGCTGGTCACACTTGTGGTTACCAGCAGTTCTGCTGTAACTATCACAACCCTCTACTGATACCACTGCTTCTGTTATTGACTCGGTTCCCTTAGTTTCAACTGGTCTTACTGTTACACTTAGAGGACAAACATCAAGAAAACTTGACTTCATATTGCTTCATCTACTAACTATACACGATGTTCTGAATGGGTATAGTGTATGCTTGAGTGTGGCAGCGAGTGTACAAGGCAACATCTCGCCACTCTCCTCCCTCGCTATATACCTTGCTGGTCACTCTAACTTATCACGTTTCTGTCATAAATCAATCTGAGCCAGTAAGGTAGTGAAGGTTCTTGCAACACCTGCCACTAGAACACTGAGCCAGTAAGGTGGTGAAAGTTCTTGCAACACCTGCCACTAGAACACTGAGCCAGTAAGGTGGTGAAAGTTCTTGCAACACCTGCCACTAGTCCACTGAGCCAGTAAGGTGGTGAAAGTTCTTGCAACACCTGACACTAGAACACTGAGCCAGTAAGGTGGTGAAAGTTCTTGCAACACCTGACACTAGAACACTGAGCCAGTAAGGTGGTGAAAGTTCTTGCAACACCTGCCACTAGTCCACTGAGCCAGTAAGGTGGTGAAAGTTCTAGCAACACCTGCCACTAGAACACTGAGCCAGTAAGGTGGTGAAAGTTCTTGCAACACCTGACACTAGAACACTGAGCCAGTAAGGTGGTGAAGGTTCTTGCAACACCTGCCACTAGAACACTGAGCCAGTAAGGTGGTGAAGGTTCTTGCAACACCTGCCACTAGAGCACTGATCCAGTAAGGTGGTGAAGGTTCTTGCAACACCTGCCGCTAGAACACTGAGCCAGTAAGGTGGTGAAAGTTCTTGCAACACCTGCCACTAGAACACTGAGCCAGTAAGGTGGTGAAAGTTCTTGCAACACCTGCCACTAGAACACTGAGCAATTAAGGTGGTGAAAGTTCTTGCAACACCTGCCACTAGAACACTGAGCCAGTAAGGTGGTGAACGTTCTTGCAACACCTGCCGCTAGAACACTGAGCCAGTAAGGTGGTGAAAGTTCTTGCAACACCTGCCACTAGAACACTGAGCCAGTAAGGTGGTGAAAGTTCTTGCAACACCTGCCACTAGAACACTGAGCCAGTAAGGTGGTGAAAGTTATTGCAACACCTGCCACTAGAACAAGGAGCCAGTAAGGTGGTGAAGGTTCTAGCAACACCTGCCACTAGAACACTGAGTCAGTAAGGTGGTGAAGGTTCTAGCAACACCTGATACTAGAACACTGAATCAGTAAGGTAGTGAAGGTTCTAGCAACACCTGCCACTAGAACACTGAACCAGTAAGGTGGTGAAAGTTCTTACAACACCTGCCACTAGAACACTGAACCAATAAGGTAGTGAAGATTCTTGCAACACCTGCCACTAGAACACTGAACCAGTAAAATAGTGAAGGTTCTAGCAACACCTGCCATTAGAACAGCGAGCCAGTAAGGTGGTGAAGGTTCTTGCAACACCTGCCACTAGAACACTGAGCCAGTAAGGTGGTGAAGGTTCTTGCAACACCTGCCACTACAAAACTGAGCTAGTAAGGTGGTGAAGGTTCTTGCAACACATGCCACTAAACACTGAACCAGTAAGGTAGTCAAGGTTTTGCAATACCTGCCACTAGAACACTGAGCCAGTAAGGTGGTGAAGGTTCTTGCAACACCTGCCACTAGAACATTGAGCCAGTAGGTGGTGAAGGTTCTAGCAACACCTGCCACTAGAACATTGAGCCAGTAGGTGGTGAAGGTTCTAGCAACACCTGCCACTAGAACACACAGTCAGTAAGGTGGTAAAGGTTCTAGCAACACCTGCCACTAGTGCACTGAGCCAGTAGGTGGCGAAGGTTCTAGCAACAATTGTTACTAGAACACTAAGTCAGTAAGGTGGTGAAGGTTCTAGCAACACCTGATACTAGAATAATGAACCAGTAAGGTAGTGAAGGTTCTAGCAACACCTGCCACTAGAACACCGAGCCAGTAAGGTGGTGAAAGTTCTTGCAACACCTGCCACTAGAAGAATGAGCCAGTAAGGTGGTGAAGGTTCTTGCAACACCTGCCACTAGAACACTGAGAAAGTATCGTGGTGAAGGTTCTTGCAACACCTGCCACTACAAAACTGAGCCAGTAAGGTGATGAAGGTTATTGCAACACATGCCACTAGAACAATGAGCCAGTAAGGTGGAGAAGGTTACTGCAACACCTGCCACTAGAACAATGAGCCAGTAAGGTGGTGAAGGTTCTTGCAACACCTGCCACTAAAACAATGAGCCAGTAAGGTGGAGAAGGTTACTGCAACACCTGCCACTAAAACACTGAGCCAGTAAGGTGGTGAAGGTTCTTGCAACACCTGCCACTAAAACACTGAGCCAGTAAGGTGGTGAAGGTTCTTGCAACACCTGCCACTAGAACACTGAGCCAGTAAGGTGGTGAAAGTTATTGCAACACCTGCCACTAGAACACTGAGCCAGTAAGGTGGTGAAAGTTATTGCAACACCTGCCGCTAGAACACTGAGCCAGTAAGGTGGTGAAAGTTCTTGCAACACCTGCCACTAGAACACTGAGCCAGTAAGGTGGTGAAAGTTCTTGCAACACCTGCCACTAGAACACTGAGAAAATAAGATCGTGAAGGTTCTTGCAACACCTGCCACTAGAACACCGAGCCAGTAAGTGGTGAAGGTTCTTGCAACACCTGCCACTAGAACACTGAGCCAGTATCGTGGTGAAGGTTCTTGCAACACCTGCCACTAGAACACTGAGCCAGTAAGGTGGTGAAGGTTCTTGCAACACCTGCCACTAGTACACTGAGCCAGTAAGGTGGTAAAGGTTTTTGAAACACCTGCCACTAGAACACTGAAAAAGTAAGGTGGTGAAGGTTCTTGCAACACCTGCCACTAGAACACTGAAAAAGTAAGGTGGTGAAGGTTCTTGCAACACCTGCCACTAGAAAACTGAGCCAGTAAGGTGGTGAAGGTTCTTGCAACACCTGCCACTAGAAAACTGAGCCAGTAAGGTGGTGAAGGTTCTTGCAACACCTGCCACTAGAACACTGAACCAATAAGGTAGTGAAGATTCTTGCAACACCTGCCACTAGAACACTGAGCCAGTAAGGTGGGGAAGGTTCTAGCAACACCTGCCACTAGAACACTAATCCAGTAACGTGGTGAAGGTTCTAGCAACACCTGCCACTAGAACACTGAGCCAGTAAGGTAGTGAAGATTCTTGCAACACCTGCCACTAGAACACTGAGCCAGTAGGTGGTGAAGGTTCTTGCAACACCTGCCACTAGAACACTGAGCCAGTAGGTGGTGAAGGTTCTTGCAACACCTGCCACTAGAACACTGAGCCAGTAGGTGGTGAAGGTTCTAGCAACACCTGCCACTAGAACACTGAGCCAGTAGGTGGTGAAGGTTCTAGCAGTGCTTGTGCAGGTGCTTGTGCAGGTGCTTGTGCTGGTGCTTGTGCAGGTGCTTGTGCATGTGCTTGTGCAGGTGCTTGTGCATGTGCTTGTGCATGTGCTTGTGCAGGTGCTTGTGCAGGTGCTTGTGCAGGTGCTTGTTCATAGATCATCAGTTTATAACATTGTTCAACAATGCTGTGTTTGTGTTGCGTCTTCTGCCACAAAGTTTCATTGTTTTTATTCGTTGGTTTTCAGTGTTGGGAAACACTAAACCCGGTAGGGTTATGCAACACTTGGGGAATTAAAGATAATTAGGTTCTATCCGAGGAAGGGAACGGTAGTTTCAGTGCCTTCGATCAAGAGCCCTATACCGTTATCAAGGTACCGAACCTCCTTGAGGGAGGGAAGGATGGATGGGAGGGAGTTAGGGAGGAAGGGAGGGAGGGAGGGATGGACTGTTGGATGGAGGTAGGGAGGGTGGTTGTAAGGGAGGGAGGTAGAAATTAATTAAAGGAGGGAGGGAAGGAGGTTGTGAGGAAAGGATGGAGGGTGAGAGGGAGGGAGGGAGGGAGAGAGGGAGGGAAAGAAGGAGGGCGGGGAGGGGTATAGGGAGGGACAGAGGGGAAGAGAGGGAGGGAGGGAGGGAAGGAGAGAGGGAGGAAGGAAAGGGACAAAGGGAGGAACAGAGGGGAGGAAGGGACGGAGAGAGGGTGGGAGAGAGGGGAGGGAGAGAGGGAGGTAGGGAGAGAGGGAGGAAGGGAGAGAGGGAGAGAGGGAGGAAGATAAAGGACAGAGGGAGGGACAGAGGTGGAGGAAGGGAGGGAGAGAGGGATGAATTCAAAGTTTATTCTCTATAAGGATTACAATGCTGAGTTTACAGAAATATGGTTATTGTGTGGTTTACATGTAGTAAAATAGTGATTACAGAGTGTAACTCTAGAACGCTTAGCATGGCTAGGCATTTCGGGCAGACTTAGTTTTATTCTTAATTGTAAAATATTACAAATTATGAGGTAAGTTGGTATTATGGCTAAGTGACTAAATACTAGTTTGTGAGTTTAGCAATGTGAATGCTTTTGTTTTGGCACAGTACATAGTTTCAGTATTGGAGTATCACAGGATTCATTATTTTAAGACTGAGATTAATATTTCTGTTTATGGTCAAATGAGTGAGTGAGTGTAAGTGTGAACCACCAGGTGGTATTCGTATAGTTAGTTGACGAGGTGTATCAGGGAGATAAGATGTTTTCTAATGGTAGTTTTGAAGGTGATGAATGTGTCTGCAGTTCTAGAGTTCTCAGGTAGGGAGGGGAGGGATAGAGGAAGGGAGGGAGAGAGGGAGGGAGGGAAGAGAGAGAGGGAGGGAGGGAGAGAGGGAGGGTGGGAGGGAGAGAGGGAGGGAGAGAGGGAGGGATGGAGAGAGGGAGGGAGGGAAGGAGAGAGGGAGGGAGGGAGGGAGAGAGAGGAAGGAGGGAGAGAAGGAGAGAGGGAGGGAGAGAAGGAGAGAGGGAGGGAGAGAAGGAGAGAGGGAGGGAGGGAAGGAGAGAGGGAGGGAGGGAAGGAGAGAGAGAGGGAGAAAAGGAGAGAGGGAGGGAGGCACGGGGGGAGGGAGGGAGAGAGGGAGGGAGGGAGGGAGGGAGAGAGGGAGGGAGGGAGGGAGGTAGGGAGGGAGAGAGAGAGGGAGGAAGGGAGAGAGAGAGGGAGGGAGGGAGAGAGGGAGGGAGGGAGGGAGGGAGAGAGGGAGGGAGGGAGGGAAGGAGAGAGGGAGGGAGGGAAGGAGAGAGGGAAGGAGGGAAGGATAGAGGGAGGGAGAAAAGGAGAGAGGGAGGGAGGGAAGGAGAGAGGGAGGGAGGGAAGGAGAGAGGGAGGGAGGGAAGGAGAGAGGGAGGGAGGGAAGGAGAGAGGGAGGGAGGTAAGGATAGAGGGGAGGGAGGGAAGGAGAGAGAGAGGGAGAAAAGGAGAGAGGGAGGGAGGGAAGGAGAGAGGGAGGGAGGGAAGGAGAGAGGGATAGAGGGAAGGAGAGAGGGAGGGAGGGTAACTGCTTTCAAGACTCATGTATGATCTCTTTTCTTTCTCTCCATCCTGACACCACCACCACCACCAGCTGTACCACTGTGTGGGTGGCACCACCACCACCACCAGCTGTACCACTGTGTGGGTGGCACCACCACCACCACCTGCTGTACCACTGTGTGGGTGGCACCACCACCACCACCAGCTGTACCACTGTGTGGGTGGCACCACCACCACCACCAGCTGTACCACTGTGTGGGTGGCACCACCACCACCACCAGCTGTACCACTGTGTGGGTGGCACCACCACCACCACCAGCTGTACCACTGTGTGGGTGGCACCAGCTGTACCACTGTGTGGGTGGCACCACCACCACCACCAGCTGTACCACTGTGTGGGTGGCACCACCACCACCACCAGCTGTACCACTGTGTGGGTGGCACCACCACCACCAGCAGCTGTGCCACTGAGTGGGTGGCATCACCACCAGATGTACCACTGAGTGGGTGGCACCATCACCACTACCAGCTGCACCATTGAGTGGGTAGCACCACCCCCACCAGCGGCACCATTGAGTGGGTAGCACTACCACCACCAGCTGCACCATTGAGTGGGTAGCGCCACCAGCACCAGCTGCACCATTGAGTATGTGGCACCACCACATCCAGCTGCCCCACTGAGTGGGTGGCATCACCACCACCAGCTGCACCATTGAGTGTGTGGCACCACCACCACCAGCTGCCCCACTGAGTGGGTGGCACCACCACCACCAGCTGCATCATTCAGTGGGTTGCACCACCACCAGCTGCATCACTGGGTGGGTGGCACCACCACCAGCTGCTCCACTGAGTTCGTGGCACCACCACCAGCTGCATCACTGGGTGGGTGGCACCACCAGCTGCATCACTGGGTGGTTGGCACCACCTTCAGCTGCATCATTGGGTGGGTGGTACCACCACCAGCTGGTTCGCTGGGTGGTGGCACCACTACCAGCTGCATCACTGGGTTGGTAGCATCACCAGCAGCTGCATCAATGGGTTGGTGGCACCACTACCAGCTGCATCACTGGGTGGGTGGCACGACTACCAGCTGCATCACTGGGATAGTTTCACCACCACCAGCTGCATCACTGGGTGGGTGGCACCACCAGCAGCTGCATCACTGGGTGGGTGGCACGACTACCAGCTGCATCACCTGGTTGGTGGCACCACCACTAGCTGCATCACTGGGTGGGTGGTACCACCACCAGCTGCATCACTGGGTGGGTGGCACCACCAACAGCTGCATCACCAGGTTGGTGGTACCATCACCAGCTGCATCACTGGGTGGGTGGCACCACCAACAGCTGCATCACCAGGTTGGTGGTACCACCACCAGCTGCATCACTGGGTGGGTGGCACCACCAACAGCTGCATCACCAGGTTGGTGGTACCACCACCAGCTGCATCACTGGGTGGGTGGCACCACCACCAGCTGCATCACTGGGTGGGTGGCACCACCACCAGCTGCATCACTGGGTGGGTGGCACCACCACCAGCTGCATCACTGGGTGGGTGGCACCACCACCAGCTGCATCACTGGGTGGGTGGCACCACCACCAGCTGCATCACTGGGTGGGTGGCACTGGGTGGGCGAGCCAGGTTGTGCTGTTATTCTCAACTCGTGATATTAGCAACAATCTCGCCTCTTTAAAACTCTCTCGAAGATTTTGATATGGGATGTTAATGTTACTGGTCTCTAGTTTTTGTTGCCTTTGTGGGGTGGGGCTCTGTCATTGTTTTTTAACAACTATGGTTTGATGATGCCTCTTTCCAGATTCCAGCTACCTGGAATATTTATGGAAGGTGGTTGTGGTTCCTTGGAATTCGTTACGAATACGGAGTTCCAGGAGTCAGGGTGTGGCAGAGTGCGCGGGCATGCTATCAGTGGCTTCTTCGAATTCGAGGGTTTTAAGACTCTTTTGCAGCATTTAGGAATCTTTATTGTTTACCTGGAGAGAGTTCCGGGGGTCAACGCCCCCGCGGCCCGGTCTGTGACCAGGCCTCCTTAGGTCAGTGTCCCAGGATGCGACCCACACCAGTCGACTAACACCCAGATACCCATTTTACTGATGGGGAACATAGACAACAGGTGGAAAGAAACACGTCCAATGTTTCTACTCTGGCTGGGAATCGAACCCAGGCCCTCACCGTGTGAAGCGAGAGCGTTAACCACCAGGCCACCAGAGCCCCTACATGTTGCCAACGAGTTGCTTCCTCAGTCAGGTACAGAGATGAATTGTGGAAGATGAGAAGAATAGTTTAAAGTAATCAGTCCCTCAGCCTGGAGTTGATGTGTTCAGTCCATCAAGATTGATAGACTGAACAAATCACCTCCGGTCTGAGGGACTGATTACCTCAAGCTTCATCTCATCTTCCAACATTCAGTACCGGACTGAGGAAGCCACCTGTTAGCGAAACGTTTCCACAATAAAGATTCCCAGATGTTGCACAAGTGTCTCATATTTCAACCTGACTGTTTTCTAAACCACATCTATAACATTCTTCAGAGTCGAGTGAAGTTATGTGAGAAATTTTGGAGATGTTGGTAGAGTTTTGAGTCACACTCATGTAAAAGTTTTTTTTTGTTTTGTTTTGTTTTTTTTTTGTCGATCGTTTGTCATGTTGGAACATCAGTATTTCACTCAATTTTTTTTTTTGTTTAGATGTAATTTATAATGGTTATAATTATATCCATAATTATTTTAAGGAGTGGACCGGTAAGCCAGCGGAAGGCCTCGGTCAGATGACTAAAAGCTGCAGGTGAGGGTCTTCATGACTAAGACCCACGTCAGGACACATATGTCCTCTTTTCTGACAAACCTACATAACCTAACTCAGTTCTTTGTTGTCAGTGGAAATTCCAGTGAGTTTCAACAAAAGTTTGATACTGGATACTGCCTTCACCTGAGTTATATTGACTTTTTCTTTGCTGCCTCTGTCTCTCCTGGATGCTGTATGATGTTTCCATCTCGGTATATGTCTTCACTCTTGAAAAAAGTGAGAGACCTAAGAGAAGGTCAAAGATTCTTCGTCTTAGCCGGAAGAGGAAGCATCTCTCTCTCTCTCTCTCTCTCTCTCTCTCTCTCTCTCTCTCTCTCTCTCTCTCTCTCTCTCTCTCTAACTTGCATCTTGTGTTCATTGGTCTTAACGTTGTGTTTGCAGTTCACTTTCAGTACCATTGAGCTCATACCCTGGAGATACTGGTTTAAGTTCATGTTGCTCACACTCTTCCCAGCCTATTTCAGTAAGGTCGGAGTTGATTTGATCACAGTTAATGCATTTATTGTTGAAGCTGAATTTGAGTGTGTCTTACTGCTGAAGACCAGAGTGTACTACCCAAGTCCCAACCCCAGTTACATAATGATCCGTGATTGCTGTGTTGTGGTCCGTGATTGCTGTGTTGGGGTCCGTGATTGCTGTGTTGTGGTCCGTGATTGCTGTGTTGTGGTCCGTGATTGCTGTGTTGTGGTCCATGATTGCTGTGTTGTGGTCCGTGATTGCTATGTTGACTGATATGTTCAGGACCAGCTGATCATTATTTGTGAATAGTATATTTCCTAACTAGCCACTGAAGTGGTTAGTTTATTGGTCACCACATATCCATCCTGTGGATGGCAGCGCAACAACATATCCATCCTGTGGATGGCAGCGCAACAACATGTCCATCCTGTGGATGGCAGCGCAACAACATATCCATCCTGTGGATGGCAGCGCAACAACATATGGATAAACAAAAGGCAAAATAACTAATGAGAATTTCATTTTTTTTTTACAGTATTTGTTGCATTCTTTCACTTTGTGTCTTAAATTCTCAAATTACAATCACCAAGCAAAAGGATGTTTGGGGCAGGAGTTGAATTTTTTTTCGGAGAAAATACTCAATTGTCAATAGCTGGTTTTTGAAGTGTTGCGACGCAGCAGCAGCTGCACTGTGATGGTGATAACGTGTGTTATCAGGTTATCTGGCAGCGTGGTAGTATGATAACTCAAGTGACTCCACCATCCATTCCCCTTCCCCCTACCCTCCACAATATCTGTGACACCCTACCGTCTAAGAAACATACATACAACCCCAGGCAGTCACTCTTCACCTAAGATACCCATCGCATAACACCACTCACCTAGCACACTCCACCCACTGGTACACACATCCACCACCTAACACATTCACTCACCACCTAAGACAGCACTTAAGACAGAGTGGTGTGTAATTCGCATCAACAAGCCCAAGTTTAACATGTGGGTGTTTTGTGTGTGTGTGTGTGTGTGTGTGTGTGTGTGTGTGTGTGTGTGTGTGTGTGTGTGTGTGTGTGTGTGTGTGTGTGTGTGTGTGTGTGTGTTGTGATGAATCATTGTGGTACTGTGTGTGTTGCAGAGGTCGAGTCTCAGTTCCTGGCTCTTTCTGTATTATTGAGAAATATGGTAGGTATTATTGACGGGTATTGTAGTATGGATGGTATTAATGAGAAGTATAGTAGTATGGCAGGTATTATTGAGAAGTATGGTAGTATACCAGGTATTATTGAGAGGTATGGTTGGTATTATTGAGAAGTATGGTAGCAGGGGGTGGTCGGGAGACACATGTTCATTATACAATACTAACCTGATACAAGTACACACGAACCTACAAACAAACATACAAAGAAACCCCCAAACAAGCCCACAAGCCACAACAAACAAGACGAGTCTGAGCTCACTGATAAGCATGAACAGTCAGTGAAATAACACTGGTCTGACCTTAACATAATTAAGATAGACGTCCTCTTGCACTGAAGATTTCAACACAACCTGGTCAGAGGTTCTGTGCAACACAGCAATGATGTGAGAAGTAATGGGAAAGTCAGCCTTAACTGTTTTTATCAGGAAATGTTTGAACGTGTATGTGGGACGGGCCAACCCTAGTAATAGTAACTCCAGCCTTGCTGGAGGCAGGGTCGCCTAGCCGCAGAAACTATAGTGAAATGTTTAACAATATCATCGTCTCCCGGCTGAGGCTGACACGTTTTACGCGTTGGAACCCGTGTGATGGAATATGACAGGAAAACACAGCTGGCTTACGTTCACACAATGTAGCTGTCATGGAAAGTAGGGAAACAATTCACTGCTCATTTATACAATTTATTGAAAAAGAAAAATAGGATAATACATTTAGTCGTGATAGTTGTCCCTCACAACATGCCATCATATATATATATATATATATATATATATATATATATATATATATATATATATATATATATATATATATATATATATATATATATATATATATATATGACGTCAACATGACGTCATGTTGACGGCAGTGAAGGGACTTGAGCTAGAGTTCGTCACGGCCACGCTAGCTGGAGATTCGTCTGTAAAAACTTGCATTTGTGGTCACAGTGGTGCCTGTGCTAACCTTCCTATGGTGTAGAAATATACCTAGTTGGATGAATCTTATTGTGGCTAGCTGGTCTAGTGGCTAACGCGACGGGCTGGAGTTTTGAGACTCTATGACCGCGGGTTCAATCCCGGCCGGGGGTATGGTTTGTTTGCAATCGTGTCATTACGATTTCTTGAGTCAAATATCAGCCTGCGTGGGCGCACATGTATAGCCCCACATCACCTGCAAGCTATCTGTCCAGGCTGTCATTGGTTTGCATAGCTGGGATGGTTCCTTTATGGTTGAGCATCAAGCTATTGCAAGGCTTCTCTTGAAGTTATTGTTAATTTCTTCATGCCTTGCGATGTTTCGCTTGAGCTGTCAGTGCACTGCCGCAGCTATACTTGTGCTTGACGAGAACAGAGGTGGCAACGCGAAGTGTAACACTAATCGGAATGATCTGTGGGTCGAGGCATGTGCCTTGGGAAGAATTGGAGACAGCTAACAGGAAATATCCCGCATGAGGAACTCTCTCGGGCAGAAAGCGACCTCTGTCCATCCCCGACACACATTCAAACATTGTTGAAGCTGTATACTCTTAGTATTTGGTCATCGAAGTGTGACTATACTTAGGGGGGGGCAGGTCTTTTTGAGGAACCCGATAGAGCATTGTAGAGTCTGGCTTTATTAGTGAAATCAGGGTGGTAAACCTCAACATTGTCCCTAAGGTGTTCAGGGAGAATCACTGCTAGAAGTTCACTGGATTCCACACATGAAGACAAGAAAGCACGAAGTGAAATCTGTGATCCCTTGCGGACACCAGAACCTCCTACTCTGGCTGGAAGTGTAGCTTGGTCTCACTGTTCGTGAATAGCAGTCTCATGAGACAATGATATTTATGCAGTTTAATGCTGTCATATGAGGGTGCACATCTTAGGATGTGCATATCTCAGGATGTGCACCCTCATATGACAGACTCCATTA
The DNA here is from genome assembly GCF_038502225.1 of Cherax quadricarinatus. Lineage (NCBI taxonomy): Eukaryota > Metazoa > Arthropoda > Malacostraca > Decapoda > Parastacidae > Cherax > Cherax quadricarinatus. The sequence goes on along the minus strand of NC_091294.1, from coordinate 5,322,079 downwards.
CTTTTTGAGGCGTTATGGGCATATATATTGCATACTTGCTATTCCATCCTCCTCAGATCATCCAGTTTGACCTAAGAAATTGCATAATTACATTAATTCTCAGAGGTGCTCCAAACAGAATGCTATTCATGAGGGCAATTTTTAAGAAACCTGGTAATATGTCACTGCACTGATCACGTGCTCTTTGGCAAGGATTAAAGATTAAGTTTGAGTCCCATGGCCTGTCATCGTGGAATTACCTGAACAAAACCTGCTAGAAGGAACTCTTTTGTGCCTGCCAGTGTGCCATCATCCAGGAACATGCGTTTAGTTCGCTGGTCAGTCTGACAGTGATTTTCTTAAATACTGTACCGAGATTAAATGGAGCGCGAGGTTTTCCTTTCTGAACACCCTCAAATGAAGTGATTTCATGTTCCCCCAAGAAGTATCGACTCCTTCCTGAGTTAAGCTGAAACAAAAGGGAAGAGAATAGTGTTTGTATGGCTGTTAGTTCCACGTCTCTCTTCGGTAAATTAAATGTTTTCTTTAAGTCTAGTTTTAATACTACATTATCCTCAGGTAGGTTACTGATATACGCTCTTGCCGCATGAACCGTTGTTTTGCCACCTTGAGAAGCAAGACGGCCGTCTCTCTGTGAATACTTCTGACAGCTACTTCAGCATCGAGTGGCGAAGAGCGTTGCCTATGGCAATGAGCTTAATTCTTCCATATTTCATTTTTCAGAGCACAAAGACGAACTATTTAATTTCACCGAGAATCAGACCAGCCAGAGAGTTGTTGACGAACCTTCTGATCTCTGATAGGAAAGTCTCTGCAGTGTCCTTGAGAATTGGATTAACCATCTTTTTTACATGCTGGCGGATTATTACGGTGTAGCCCCCAGCAGAATAAGACGGGAACGACACAATCATTTTGTAAACGTTCGATTCTTGCATAAGCGATGAGAACCAGTGGGAACAGTGGTGACAGAAAGACTGGCGCCCTTGACTTCCCTGGCAGTACGCTTTTCTCTCAGATTTTGAGCAGTGTCAGCTTCCCGGGGGCAATATTGTGTTTGCTGGTAATTATTTTTATCGTCCCTTAAGTCAATGTGACCTGACCTGACTAGGTTGGGTGCATTGGCTTAAGCCGGTAGGAGACTTGGACCTGCCTCGCATGGGCCAGTAGGCCTTCTGCAGTGTTCCTTCGTTCTTATGTTCTTATGTAGTGATGGTGGGTGGAGCCTCTAGGAGAGTGGAACCTTCGTCACCTTTCTTAAGAAGATCGTTGAGTTTCCCAGCAGCGTGTGGACGAGCTGCTGTGGGAACATGTGGAAGGGTCCTGGTAGATCCTGCTTTTAATGATGTCTTAATCATTAAGAGAAACCATGACTTAAAATTCAAAATATACAGAAAAACCAACAAATAACTACTCTTATGTGCAGTATTTTCCTTCATATCATGATAAAATTAAACTTTTGTATTCATAGAAGAAAAAACTTTGAAGATTAATGAAATAGCTAATGATCTAAAATACCCAAAATACTTATTAATAAATCCTTTAAAATTGCAAGAAATACATTTTGCAATTCAAAGAAGGAAAAAGAAGCATATTCAAACAAGAATATGTTGGTGCTATCTCACCATGAAAACCTTCTTGATAAACCTTCTCTACTTAAGAATTTTAAAATCAGAGTTACATTTAAAAATCTTGATAAAGTAAAAAAAGTTATTAAGAATTCTCAAAAAATGCTAATAGCTGTGTCTAAAAGATTTCCTGTAAAAAATGCAATGAAGTTTATAACAGTAAAACTGGAAGAAGTCTTGAACTAAGATTACAACAAAAATCTAACATTAGAACTGGACAAGAGTTTAATTCTCTGTTTGTTCATGTGAGAGATTTTAACCATCCAATTTCTTTTCGAAAGGTTGGAGAAGGTGCATGATGCAGGTCCATAGTTAAGAAAAATATAATTGAATCAAGTTTTAAGAAAAATAGTATTGATTTTAATATCAATATTAGTTCAGGGTTATAATTAATACAATTTGTAAGGAATTTAGGCTATCCATGACATGACCCACATAATTTTTATTGACATGCATCTTAACCGTCCCGCCTATGTACATCATACTGGGTCGGGTGTAGGGTCGTATGTGAGGTGAAATCTAAGCTTTATAAGCCTTATGCTATTCCATTATTTTTATATTTCCTTGATTATGTGAGAAATCACGAAAGCGATTGAAAAATCACCATTTTTTTCACAGTGGTTGTGTGTGTGTGTGTGTGTATGCTGTACATTCTACAAGATTGATGGACTGAACACATCGACTCCAGGTTGAGGGACTGATTACCTCATTCTCCTCCTCTGCTTACGCCTCCCTCTTTGTATTGGACTGATGAAGCCACTGTGTGGCGAAACGTTTCCTGAATAAAGATTCCCATATGCTGCATAAGTGTCTCAATCTTCAACGTGTGTGTATGTACTCACTTAATTGTGGTTACAGGGGTCGAGTCATAGCTTCTGGCCCCACCTCTTCACTGGTCGCTACTAAGTCCACTCTCTCCCCCATGAGTTTTGTCGTACCTCTTTTTAAAGCTATATATGGATCCTGCCTCCACTACATCACTTTCCAGATTGCTCCACGTCCTCGCAATTCTATGATTCAGCTAATATTAACATCCTTGTGACTCATCTGAGTCTTCAGCTTCCAAATGTGACCCCTTGTTGCTGTGTTCCTTCTCTGGAACATCTTGTCTCCATCCACCCTGTCAGTTCCTCTCGGTATTTTATATATCATTATCATGTACCCCTATCCCTCCTGTCTTCTAGTGTCATCAGTTCGATTTCCCTTAACCTCTCCTCATACGACATGCCCCTTAGCTTCGGGGCTAGTCTTGTTGCAAACCTTTCCACGTTATCTATTTTCTTGATGCCCTTGACTAGATGTGGGTTCCAAGCTGGTGCTGCATGTTCCAATATGGGCCTGACGTACACGGTGTACAGAAGCTTGAACGATTCCTTATCGAGGTGTTGGAATGCTATTTTTAGGTTCGCCAATCGCCCATATGCTGCAGTAATTATCTCGTTGATGTGCACTTCAGGAGATGTGCTTGGTGTTATACTCACCCCAAGGTCCTTTTTCTTGAGTGAGGTTTACAGTCTTTGGACCCCTATCCTGTGCTCTGTCTGCGGTCTACTTTGCCCTTCCCCGATGTTCATGACTTTGCATTTGGCAGGTTTAAAATCGAGGAGCCAGTTGCTGGACGAATCTTGCAGCCTGTCCAGTTCTCTTTGTAGTCCTGCCTGATCCTCATTCGATTTAATTCTCCTCATTAGCTTCACATCATCTGCAAACAGGGATATTTCTGAGTCTATCCCTTCTGTCATTTCATTTACGTATACCAAAAACAGCAATGGTCCTAGGGCTGACCCCTGTAGAACCCCGCTCGTCATAGGAGCCCACTCTGACACCTCGTTGCGTACCATGACTCGTTGTTGCCGCCTTCCAAGTATTCTCTGATCCACTGCAGTGCCTTTCCTGTTATGTGTGCCTCATCCTCTAGCTTTTTCACTAATCTCTTGTGAGGAATTGTGTCGAAGGCCTTCTTGCAGCCCAAGAAAATGCAGTCTATCCACCCCTCTCTCTCGTGTCTTACTTCCATTACCTTGTCATAAACTCCAGTAGGTTTGTGACACAGGATTTCCGTTTCCTGAAACCGTGCTGGTTGTCATTTATAATCTTGTTCCTTTCTAGGTACTTAACCACTCTTCTCCTGATAATCTTCCTCATGACTTTGCATACTATACACGTCAGTGACACTGGTCTGTAGTTTAATGCCTTGTGTTTGTCTCCTTTCTTAAAAAAATGGGACTATATTTGCCGTCTTCCATTAATCAGGTAGTTGCCCAGTTTCAATGGATGTATTGAACATTGTTAGTGGCACACACACAGTGTCTCTGCTCCATCTCTAAAGACCCATAGAGAGATGTCTGGTCCCACTGTCTTTGAGGTACCAAGTTCACGTAACAGCTTTGTCACCACCTCCTCCTTGGATGTGTGTATTTCATCCATCATTTGTTGGTGTATCCCCTGTTTTGACTTCCTGGAGTCCTTCCTGTCTCCACTGTAAATGCTTCTTTAAATCTCATGAGTTCACATACTTCTTGGACATTTCTTGTGAACTCCCACCATCCTTCTTCTAACCTGATTACCTGGTCCTTCACTGTGTTTTCCTCGTGACGTGGATATACAACATCTTCAGGTCAGACTTGACTTTCAATGTTATGCCGTTTTCGTATTGCCGCTGGGCCTCCATCCTTATCTGTGCATATTCATTTCTGACTCTTTGACTAATCTATTTTCCAGGGTTCTTTGTCTTCTGTACTTTTTCCATTCTCTAGCACACTTAGTTTTTGCCTCCCTACACCTTTGGATGAACCAAGGTCTCGTTCTGGTCTTCCCATTATTTCTGTTTCCTTTGGGAACAAACCTCTCCTCTGCTTCCTTGCATTTTCTTGTCACATAGTACATCATTTCATTTACTGATTTTCCTACCAATTCTCTTTCCCACTGAAGATCATGCAGAAAGTTCTTCCTTCCTGTGGAGTCCTCCCTTTTTTAGGTTGGCCTCTCCCATTGTACTCATGCTACCCTCTCCACTTGTAACTTTACAATGTGTTCAAATCTCAGAACCATGTAATCACTAGCTCCGAGAGGCCTTTCGTACGTGATGTTCTCGATGTTCAAAGTACTCAAGGCGAATACGAGGTCCAGTCTTGCTGGTTCATCCTAACCTCTCTCTCTGGTAGTGTCCTTAACATGTTGATGCATGAGGTTTTCCAGTACCACATCCATCTTCTTGGCTTTTCATGTTTCAGGACCCCAATGTGGCTCCAGGTTTTCCCAGTCAATCTCATTGTCATTGAAATCACCCATATAACTTTGCTATGCCCATTTGAGCTCTTCTGGCCACCTCAGCTAGTGTGTCCACCATTGCTCTGTTGCTCACTTCATATTCATCTTTTGGCTTACTGCAGTTCTGTGGCAGGTTGTACATCACTGCAATTACCACCTTAAGGCCTCCAGACTGAATTGTTTCTACTATGTAGTCTTTTTCGCCAATTCCATCTATTCCTTCCATTTCCTCAAATCCCCACTGATTTTTTTATGAGCAGTGCAACTCATCCTTCCCTTCTGCTCTCTCTATCTTTCCTCAGGATCTGATATCCAGGTGGAAAGATTGCATCTGTTATCAACCCAGTGTGTTTAATTTCTGTGAGTGCTATAATGTCTGGGGATGTCTCATTGATTCCTTCATGCCACTCCTTGTATTTATTTATTATTCCATCCATGTTTTGTATACCAAACCTTCAACTTCATATTTTATAACTACAGTCATGGGGGTACATTGGGGTTGGGGAAGTGGGAGACCTGGTGAGGAACTGTGGGGCATTTCTATGGAGGTGGAGTTTGTGATCAGAGGGGTGGGGGCAGTGGGTGCAGCATGTGGGTTTTGGATTAGACTGGTTGCATTGGAACTGTTGGGGTTGAGGGCCTTCTGTAGGTGGGTTTGAGGGAGGTTGTATTTACTCATCTTCTTGAGTCTTGTTTCTCCTGCCCATCTCTGCCTTTGCCTCTCTTTCCTCCTTGTGTCTTTGTTCCCTCTCTTTCCATTTCTGCCTTCTCATGTTCTGTCGTAGTCAAGATACACCCTCTGGTATGTCAATATGTCCCTTAGTCGTGCTTTCTCCTGCAGGATCCTTTTTGAGCCGATTCTGCCTTGAAAAATCACTTTGAATGGCTGGTTTCTTCCTCGTGCAAACTCCACTATTCTCATAAAATTTGTCATTTGGGTCATATCACCCTCTCCTAATGCTTTCATGATACTTTCAATCACTTTTATCTCCTCTTCAACTTCCTGTAGCCTGTAAACAAAGACTGACCTCTCCCTTTCACTCTCCCAGTGCATTTCCCTTTGTAACCCCTGAATTGATTTAGTTACCTCCATCACAGCTTTATCTTCCATTTCTTCTCTATCTGTTATCCCTGTGCCCAGTGGCCTATCATTTTTACTTCTCATCCTTTCCTGGGCACTGCTGTGGTCTATTAAGGCCTCTGTATATAGCTTAGCTCTTTCGTTGTCTTCAGTCCCCTTGTATGTTCTGGGTGTGTTCCTTGTCTTTTCCCGGGCTCCTCGCTGGACTCATAGGGCCTCTGTGTGCAGTTTAACTCCTTTGTTCCCTACAGTCCTCCTCATTTGTGACTGTTGTAGCAGTTCCTAATGTCCTGCCCGTACTGCTCTTTAGTTCTTTAGACTGTTTCGGATTTTTCAGTTCCTCTTCTAAGCCTTGTATCATAGCCTGTGCTGCTGTGGCTTGTAGCTCCCATTTCCTGAGCTCTGCTACCCAGTCTTCCTTCCCAAACTCATCCTCCAGTCTCCTGGTTTTCCGTCCTGCTCACTGGCAAGCCTTTTTTTTTTTAGTCACTGAATGAAAAGCTTATGTATTTTTGTGTGGTCATTTCTGATGTGTTTGTGAGTGTTAGTTACCAGTTGTCAAAAGCACTTGTCGGTAGACACATGGCCTGTTGTGAGAAGTTTGTGTGTGTGTGTGTGTGTGTGTGTGTGTGTGTGTGTGTGTGTGTGTGTGTGTGTTCGTGTTAGTTACCATTTTTTCCTAGGCACATTTTGATTAGACACTAGGCCTGTTGTATATGTGTGCATGTACACACCTAGTTGTACTCACCTAGTTGAGGTTGCAGGGGTCGAGTCCAAGCTCCTGGCTCTGCCTCTTCACTGGTCACTACTATCATCATGACTTAGCATTTGCCAGGGTTAAATTCCAGGAGCCAGTTGCTGGACCTGGCTTGTAGCCTGGTCCATGTCATTCACATATACCATGTCATTCACATATACCAAAAACAGCACAGGTCCTAGGACTGACCCCTGTGGAACCCCGCTGTGTGTGTGTGTGTGTGTGTGTGTGTGTGTGTGTGTGTGTGTTTGTGTGCATGTGTTCTCACCTATTTGTACTCACCTATTTGTGGTTGCAGGTGTCGATTCATAGCTCCTGGCCCCACCTCTTCACTGATTGCTACTAGGTCCTCTCTCTCCCTGCTCCATGAGGTTTATCAAACCTCGTTTTAAAACTATGTATGGTTCCTGCCTCTACTACATCACTTTCTAGGCTATTCCACTTCCTGACAACTCTATGACTGAAGAAATACTTCATAACATCCCTTTGACTCATCTGATTCTTCAACCTCCAATTATGACCCCTTATTTCTGTGTCCCATCTCTGGAACATCCTATCTTTCTCCACCTTGTCTATCCCCCACTGTATTTTATATATCGTTATCATGTCTCCCCTGACCCTCCTGTCCTCCAGTGCCATCAGGCCAATTTCCCTTAACCTTTTTTCGTAGGATATTCCGCTTAGCTCTGGGACTAGTCTTGTTGCAAACCTTTGCACTTTCTCTAATGTCTTGATGTGCTTGACCAGGTGTGGATTCCAAACTGGTTCTGCATACTCCAGTATGAGCCTGACGTATATGGTGTACAGAGTCTTGAACGATTCCTTACTGAGGTATCGGAACGCTATCCGTAGGTTTGCCAGACGCCCGTACACTGCAGCAGTTATCTGATAGATGTGCGCCTCAGGAGATGTGCTCGGTATTATATTCACCCCTAGGTTAAATTCCAGGAGCCAGTTGCTGGACCGGACTTGTAGCCTGTCCTCGACCGATTTGATTCTCCTCATTAACTTCACATCATCTGCAAACAATGACACTTCTGGGTCTATCCCTTCCATTATGTCATTCACATATACCAAAAACAGCACAGGTCCTAGGACTGACCCCTGTGGAACCCCGCTTGTCACAGGCGCCCAATCTGACACCTCGTCATGTACCATGACTCGTTGTTGCCTCCTTGTCAGATATTCTGTGATCCATTGCAATTTTGGTTTTAATATCAAAGCTTTTTTGCCGAATAAGTCAAGCGAAAATTTGTATATGCAGTAATTTCGCAAAAATCATTCAGAACCTGAAAAAAAAATTAATTATTAGTGATTATTATTAAGTTATTTTAAACTTATCTAAAATATATTTAGATGGATTAGTCTAAATTAAATTGCGCTTGTTATAATAAGGTTATGCAAGTTTTCTAAGGTTCTTTTGGTACAAAATTATTAATTTTTACATTGACATAAATAAAAGATATACATATCTTCAAATGTATAACAGAAAATTTAAGAAAGGACTTAATTTTGAATGAGTTCTTGCTAATTGACAGTATATATATATATATATATATATATATATATATATATATATATATATATATATATATATATATATATATATATATATATATATATATGTACATATATATATATATATATATATATATATATATATATATATATATATATATATATATATATACATATATATAATGTATATATATGTATATATATATTTTTATTTTTTTATTATCACACTGGCCGATTCCCACCAAGGCAGGGTGGCCCGAAAAAGAAAAACTTTCACGATCATTCACTCCATCACTGTCTTGCCAGAAGGGTGCTTTACCCTACAGTTTTTAAACTGCAACATTAACACCCCTCCTTCAGAGTGCAGGCACTGTACTTCCCATCTCCAGGACTCAAGTCCGGCCTGCCGGTTTCCCTGAATCCCTTCATAAATGTTACTTTGCTCACACTCCAACAGCACGTCAAGTATTAAAAACCATTTGTCTCCATTCACTCCTATCAAACACGCTCATGCATGCCTGCTGGAAGTCCAAGCCCCTCGCACACAAAACCTCCTTTACCCCCTCCCTCCAACCTTTCCTAGGCCGACCCCTACCCCGCCTTCCTTCCACTACAGACTGATACACTCTTGAAGTCATTCTGTTTCGCTCCATTCTCTCTACATGTCCGAACCACCTCAACAACCCTTCCTCAGCCCTCTGGACAACAGTTTTGGTAATCCCGCACCTCCTCCTAACTTCCAAACTACGAATTCTCTGCATTATATTCACACCACACATTGCCCTCAGACATGACATCTCCACTGCCTCCAGCCTTCTCCTCGCTGCAACATTCATCACCCACGCTTCACACCCATATAAGAGCGTTGGTAAAACTATACTCTCATACATTCCCCTCTTTGCCTCCAAGGACAAAGTTCTTTGTCTCCACAGACTCCTAAGTGCACCACTCACTCTTTTTCCCTCATCAATTCTATGATTCACCTCATCTTTCATAGACCCATCCGCTGACACGTCCACTCCCAAATATCTGAATACGTTCACCTCCTCCATACTCTCTCCCTCCAATCTGATATTCAATCTTTCATCACCTAATCTTTTTGTTATCCTCATAACCTTACTCTTTCCTGTATTCACCTTTAATTTTCTTCTTTTGCACACCCTACCAAATTCATCCACCAATCTCTGCAACTTCTCTTCAGAATCTCCCAAGAGCACAGTGTCATCAGCAAAGAGCAGCTGTGACAACTCCCACTTTATGTGTGATTCTTTATCTTTTAACTCCACGCCTCTTGCCAAGACCCTCGCATTTACTTCTCTTACAACCCCATCTATAAATATATTAAACAACCACGGTGACATCACACATCCTTGTCTAAGGCCTACTTTTACTGGGAAAAAATTTCCCTCTTTCCTACATACTCTAACTTGAGCCTCACTATCCTCGTAAAAACTCTTCACTGCTTTCAGTAACCTACCTCCTACACCATACACTTGCAACATCTGCCACATTGCCCCCCTATCCACCCTGTCATACGCCTTTTCCAAATCCATAAATGCCACAAAGACCTCTTTAGCCTTATCTAAATACTGTTCACTTATATGTTTCACTGTAAACACCTGGTCCACACACCCCCTACCTTTCCTAAAGCCTCCTTGTTCATCTGCTATCCTATTCTCCGTCTTACTCTTAATTCTTTCAATTATAACTCTACCATACACTTTACCAGGTACACTCAACAGACTTATCCCCCTATAATTTTTGCACTCTCTTTTATCCCCTTTGCCTTTATACAAAGGAACTATGCATGCTCTCTGCCAATCCCTAGGTACCTTACCCTCTTCCATACATTTATTAAATAATTGCACCAACCACTCCAAAACTATATCCCCACCTGCTTTTAACATTTCTATCTTTATCCCATCAATCCCGGCTGCCTTACCCCCTTTCATTTTGCCTACTGCCTCACGAACTTCCCCCACACTCACAACTGGCTCTTCCACACTCCTACAAGATGTTATTCCTCCTTGCCCTATACACGAAATCACAGCTTCCCTATCTTCATCAACATTTAACAATTCTTCAAAATATTCCCTCCATCTTCCCAATACCTCTAACTCTCCATTTAATAACTCTCCTCTCCTATTTTTAACTGACAAATCCATTTGTTCTCTAGGCTTTCTTAACTTGTTAATCTCACTCCAAAACTTTTTCTTATTTTCAACAAAATTTGTTGATAACATCTCACCCACTCTCTCATTTGCTCTCTTTTTACATTGCTTCACCACTCTCTTAACCTCTCTCTTTTTCTCCATATACTCTTCCCTCCTTGCATCACTTCTGCTTTGTAAAAACTTCTCATATGCTAACTTTTTCTCCCTTACTACTCTCTTTACATCATCATTCCACCAATCGCTCCTCTTCCCTCCTGCACCCACTTTCCTGTAACCACAAACTTCTGCTGAACACTCTAACACTACATTTTTAATCCTACCCCATACCTCTTCGACCCCATTGCCTATGCTCTCATTTGCCCATCTATCCTCCAATAGCTGTTTATATCTTACCCTAACTGCCTCCTCTTTTAGTTTATAAACCTTCACCTCTCTCTTCCCTGATGCTTCTATTCTCCTTGTATCCCATCTACCTTTTACTCTCAGTGTAGCTACAACTAGAAAGTGATCTGATATATCTGTGGCCCCTCTATAAACATGTACATCCTGAAGTCTACTCAGCAGTCTTTTATCTACCAATACATAATCCAACAAACTACTGTCATTTCGCCCTACATCATATCTTGTATACTTATTTATCCTCTTTTCTTAAAATATGTATTACCTATAACTAAACCCCTTTCTACACAAAGTTCAATCAAAGGGCTCCCATTATCATTTACACCTGGCACCCTAAACTTACCTACCACACCCTCTCTAAAAGTTTCTCCTACTTTAGCATTCAGGTCCCCTACCACAATTACATATATATATATATATATATATATATATATATATATATATATATATATATATATATATATATATATATATATATATATATATATATATATATATATATATATATATATATATATATATATATATATATATATATATATATATATATATATATATATATATATATATATATATATATATATATATATATATATATATATATATATATTTATTTTTTTTTATTATCACACTGGCCGATTCCCACCAAGGCAGGGTGGCCCGAAAAAGAAAAACTTTCACCATCATTCACTCCATCACTGTCTTGCCAGAAGGGTGCTTTACACTACAGTTTTTAAACTGCAACATTAACACCCCTCCTTCAGAGTGCAGGCACTGTACTTCCCATCTCCAGGACTCAAGTCAGACCTGCCGGTTTCCCTGAACCCCTTCATAAATGTTACTTTGCTCACGCTCCAACAGCACGTCAAGTATTAAAAACCATTTGTCTCCATTCACTCCTATCAAACACGCTCACGCATGCCTGCTGGAAGTCCAAGCCCATCGCACACAAAACTTCCTTTACCCCCTCCCTCCAACCTTTCCTAGGCCGACCCCTACCCCGCCTTCCTTCCACTACAGACTGATACACTCTTGAAGTCATTCTGTTTCGCTCCATTCTCTCTACATGTCCGAACCACCTCAACAACCCTTCCTCAGCCCTCTGGACAACAGTTTTGGTAATCCCGCATCTCCTCCTAACTTCCAAACTACGAATTCTCTGCATTATATTCACACCACACATTGCCCTCAGACATGACATCTCCACTGCCTCCAGCCTTCTCCTCGCTGCAACATTCATCACCCATGCTTCACACCCATATAAGAGCGTTGGTAAAACTATACTCTCATACATTCCCCTCTTTGCCTCCAAGGACAAAGTTCTTTGTCTCCACAGACTCCTAAGTGCACCACTCACCCTTTTCCCCTCATCAATTCTATGATTCACCTCATCTTTCATAGACCCATCCGCTGACGCGTCCACTCCCAAATATCTGAATACATTCACCTCCTCCATACTCTCTCCCTCCAATCTGATATCCAATCTTTCATCACCTAATCTTTTTGTTATCCTCATTACCTTACTCTTTCCTGTATTCACTTTTAATTTTCTTCTTTTGCACACCCTACCAAATTCATCCACCAACCTCTGCAACTTCTCTTCAGAATCTCCCAAGAGCACAGTGTCATCAGCAAAGAGCAACTGTGACAACTCCCACTTTATGTGTGATTCTTTATCTTTTAACTCCACGCCTCTTGCCAAGACCCTCGCATTTACTTCTCTTACAACCCCATCTATAAATATATTAAACAACCAAGGTGACATCACACATGATTGTCTAAGGCCTACTTTTACTGGGAAATAATTTCCCTCTTTCCTACATACTCTAACTTGAGCCTCACTATCCTCGTAAAAACTCTTCACTTCTTTCAGTAACCTACCTCCTACACCATACACCTGCAACATCTGCCACATTGCCCCCCTATCCACCCTGTCATACGCCTTTTCCAAATCCATAAATGCCACAAAGACCTCTTTAGCCTTATCTAAATACTGTTCACTTATATGTTTCACTGTAAACACCTAGTCCACACATCCCCTACCTTTCTTAAAGCCTCCTTGTTCATCTGCTATCCTATTCTCCGTCTTACTCTTAATTCTTTCAATAATAACTCTACCATACACTTTACCAGGTATACTCAACAGATTTATCCCCCTATAATTTTTGCACTCTCTTTTGTCCCCTTTGCCTTTATACAAAGGAACTATGCATGCTCTCTGCCAATCCCTAGGTACCTTACCCTCTTCCATACATTTATTAAATAATTGCACCAACCACTCCAAAACTATATACCCACCTGCTTTTAACATTTCTATCTTTATCCCATCAATCCCGGCTGCCTTACCCCCTTTCATTTTACCTACTGCCTCACGAACTTCCCCCACACTCACAGCTGGTTCTTCCTCACTCCTACAAGATGTTATTCCTCCTTGCCCTATACACGAAATCACAGCTTCCCTATCTTCATCAACATTTAACAATTCCTCAAAATATTCCCTCCATCTTCCCAATACCTCTAACTCTCCATTTAATAACTCTCCTCTCCTATTTTTAACTGACAAATCCATTTGATCTCTAGGCTTCCTTAACTTGTTAATCTCACTCCAAAACTTTTTCTTATTTTCAACAAAATTTGTTGATAACATCTCACCCACTCTCTCATTTGCTCTCTTTTTACATTGCTTCACCACTCTCTTAACCTCTCTCTTTTTCTCCATATACTCTTCCCTCCTTGCATCACTTCTACTTTGTAAAAACTTCTCATATGCTAACTTTTTCTCCCTTACTACTCTCTTTACATCATCATTCCACCAATCGCTCCTCTTCCCTCCCGCACCCACTTTCCTGTAACCACAAACTTCTGCTGAACACTCTAACACTACATTTTTAAACCTACCCCATACCTCTTCGACCCCATTGCCTATGCTCTCATTAGCCCATCTATCCTCCAATAGCTGTTTATATCTTACCCTAACTGCCTCCTCTTTTAGTTTATAAACCTTCACCTCTCTCTTCCCTGATGCTTCTATTCTCCTTGTATCCCATCTACCTTTTACTCTCAGTGTAGCTACAACTAGAAAGTGATCTGATATATCTGTGGCCCCTCTATAAACATGTACATCCTGAAGTCTACTCAACAGTCTTTTATCTACCAATACATAATCCAACAAGCTACTGTCATTTCGCCCTACATCATATCTTGTATACTTATTTATCCTGTTTTTCTTAAAATATGTATTACCTATAATTAAACCCCTTTCTATACAAAGTTCAATCAAAGGGCTCCCATTTTCATTTACACCTGGCACCCCAAACTTACCTACCACACCCTCTCTAAAAGTTTCTCCTACTTTAGCATTCAGGTCCTCTACCACAATTACTCTCTCACTCGGCTCAAAGGCTCCTATACATTCACTTATCATCTCCCAAAATCTCTCTCTCTCCTCTACATTCCTCTCTTCTCCAGGTGCATACATGCTTATTATGACCCACTTCTCGCATCCAACCTTTACTTTAATCCACATAATTCTTGAATTTACACATTCATATTCTCTTTTCTCCTTCCATAACTGATCCTTCAACATTACTGCTACCCCTTCCTTTGCTCTAACTCTCTCAGATACTCCAGATTTAATCCCATTTATTTCCCCCCACTGAAACTCCCCTACCCCCTTCAGCTTTGTTTCGCTTAGGGCCAGGACATCCAACTTCTTTTCATTCATAACATCAGCAATCATCTGTTTCTTGTCATCCGCACTACATCCACGCACATTCAAGCATCCCAGTTTTATAAAGTTTTTCTTCTTCTCTTTTTTAGTAAATGTCTACAGGAGAAGGGGATACTAGCCCATTGCTCCCGGCATTTTAGTCGCCTCACACCACACGCATGGCTTACGGAGGAAAGATTCTTTTCCACTTCCCCATGGGCAATATATATATATATATATATATATATATATATATATATATATATATATATATATATATATATATATATATATATATATATATATATATATATTGAATTAGTGTTATATAAAGTTAATTAAGTGATGGCATGACAGGAGTGTTGACAATCATCACAAAACATGACAGCTGTGAAAGATAAAAGTTAGTTTGTATAATATTTATAAGTAATATCATGAAGGTAATATTAATACTTAAAACACCAGCAATAATACATTAAAACTGACATTTAGTTTAACAAAATGAAATATTTTTAATATTCGAACGATTAGAAAAAGAATACATTACAAAACGTGTATTAAACTAGATAAGGAATGACATGTGATGATTCATAATGTAGGGATCAAGAGCCTCGGTTCCCTGGATCAAGAGCCATTCACAGGCGACAAAAGGAACTACTTAACATCGTGAGAACCAGGAAGATAAACATTGTCAGTGACGTTTGTCATGTTGTTTGTGTGAACTGTAAATTACAGCCCAGATGTTGAGATGACTTGTGTTGTTGCTGGAGACTGTTACTGGTGCTGCTGGAGACTGTTACTGGTGTTGCTGGAGACTGTTACTGGAGCTGCTGGAGACTGTTACTGGTGTTGCTGGAGACTGTTACTGGTGCTGCTGGAGACTGTTACTGGTGTTGCTGGAGACTGTTACTGGTGCTGCTGGAGACTGTTACTGGTGTTGCTGGAGACTGTTACTGGTGCTGCTGGAGACTGTTACTGGTGTTGCTGGAGACTGTTACTGGTGCTGCTGGAGACTGTTACTGGTGCTGCATGAGACTGTTACTGGTGTTGCTGGAGACTGTTACTGGTGTTGCTGGAGACTGTTACTGGTGTTGCTGGAGACTGTTACTGGTGTTACTGGAGGCCGTTACTGGTGTTGCTGGAGAATGTTACTGGTGTTGCTGGAGACTGTTACTGGTGTTGCTGGAGACTGTTACTGGTGTTGCTGGAGACTGTTACTGGTGTTACTGGAGGCCGTTACTGGTGTTGCTGGAGAATGTTACTGGTGTTGCTGGAGGCTGTTACAGGTGTTGCTGGAGACTGTTACTGGTGTTGCTGGAGACTGTTACTGGTGTTGCTGGAGACTGGTACTGGTGTTACTGGAGGCCGTTACTGGTGTTGCTGGAGAATGTTACTGGTGTTGCTGGAGACTGTTACTGGTGTTGCTGGAGACTGTTACTGGTGTTGCTGGAGAGTGTTACTGGTGTTACTGGAGGCCGTTACTGGTGTTGCTGGAGAATGTTACTGGTGTTGCTGGAGATTGTTACTGGTGTTTCTGGAGACTGTTACTGGTGTGGCTGGAGAATGTTACTGGTGTTGCTGGAGACTGTTACTGGTGTTTCTGGTGACTGTTACTGGTGTTGCTGGAGACTGTTACTGGTGTTGCTGGAGACTGTTACTGGTGTTGCTGGAGACTGTTACTGGTGTTGCTGGAGAAAGTTACTGGTGTTGCTGGAGACTGTTACTGGTGTTGCTGGAGACTATTACTGGTGTTCCTGGAGACTGTTACTGGTGTTGCTGGAGACTGTTACTGGTGTTGCTGGAGAATGTTACTGGTGTTGCTGGAGACTGTTACTGGTGTTGCTGGAGACTGTTACTGGTGTTGCTGGAAACTGTTACTGGTGTTGCTAGAGACTGTTACTGGTGTTTCTGGAGACTGTTACTGGTGTTGCTGGAGACTGTTACTGGTGTTGCTGGAGAATGTTACTGGTGTTGCTGGAGAATGTTACTGGTGTTGCTGGAGACTGTTACTTGTGTTGCTGGAGATTGTTACTGGTGTTGCTGGAGACTGTTACTGGTGTTGCTGTAGACTGTTACTGGTGTTTCTGGAGACTGTTACTGGTGTTGCCGGAGACTGTTACGGTGTTGCTGGAGACTGTTACTGGTGTTGCTGGAGACTGTTACTGGTGTTGCTGGAGACTGTTACGGTGTTGCTGTAGGCTGTTACTGGTGCTGCTGGAGACTGTTACTGGTGCTGCTGGAGACTGTTACTGGTGTTGCTGGAGACTGTTACTGGTGTTGCTGGAGACTGTTACTGGTGTTGCTGGAGACTGTTACGGTGTTGCTGTAGGCTGTTACTGGTGCTGCTGGAGACTGTTACTGGTGTTGCTGGAGACTGTTACTGGTGCTGCTGGAGACTGTTACTGGTGCTGCTGGAGACTGTTACTGGTGTTGCTGGAGAATGTTACTGGTGTTGCTGGAGACTGTTACTGGTGTTGCTGGAGACTGTTACGATGTTGCTGTAGGCTGTTACTGGTGCTGCTGGAGACTGTTACTGGTGCTGCTGGAGCCTGTTACTGGTGTTGCTGGAGACTGTTACTGGTGCTGCAGGAGACTGTTACTGGTGTTGCTGGAAACTGTTACTGGTGCTGCTGGAGACTGTTACTGGTGCTGCTGGAGACTGTTACTGGTGTTGCTGGAGACTGTTACTGGTGTTGCTGGAGACTGTTACTGGTGTTGCTGGAGACTGTTACTGGTGTTGCTGGAGACTGTTACTGGTGTTACTGGAGACCGTTACTGGTGTTGCTGGAGAATGTTACTGGTGCTGCTGGAGACTGTTACTGGTGTTGCTGGAGACTGTTACTGGTGTTGCTGGAGACTGTTACTGGTGTTGCTAGAGACTGTTACTGGGGCTAGGGTTCGAAAATTTTGGGGCTGGGGTTGGAAAATTTTCCAGACAGTTATCAATCTTCAGTAGCTGTTCCTTGAGGTGTTGGGGAGTTCCATCTGGCGGCTTATATACAGCCGCAATGACTAGGTTTTGGATCTCAGTCTTTACTGCCAGAACTTGAACTACGTTATTTGTCTTTAGTAATTCTGAGGAAATGAGTGACACTGACATACAGCCCCCCCCCCCCTTGTTACCTGTTCTTTATGTCGCATCTAAATCAGTTGTTCCCTGGTATCGAAATTTCGTTTAAGCCGCAAACATTTGATTCTGTGAGAGTCCACTGATGGCACTGACCCTATATATTTACAAATACAGTGAAGTCGTATTGCTTGTTTGCTGGGAGGCCTTATTTGTTGGCACTGATATCTGTTGTTCTGTAGTGGGTGCCACTGACTGTGCCTCCACTCCAACAAGGCTCTGAGGTCTAGGACATAACTTGAAGACAATAGAACTATGTACAGAAGATGAGGTAATCAGTCCCTCAACCTAGGAGTAGGTGCGAAGAGCACCATAGTCGTGGAGATTCTCCACGACTATGGTGCTCTTCGCACCTACTCCAAGGTTGAGGGACTGATTACCTCATCTTCTGTACATAGTTCTACTGTCTTCAAGTTATGTCCTAGAATTTGTATTGATAAAGCCACTGGATGGCGAAACGTCTACAATAAAGATACCCAGATGTTGCACATGTGTCTTAATCTCATCTTGTCGGTATTATATACCATTCGTACACAAGGCTCTGCCATTTTTTCTTCTTCATGGCACTAAAAAATCTCTACCGAAAGGTTGTAGCTACCATGGTTTGTTTCCCAAGGTTTGTGGGACCTTTACTTTCTGGTTCTTTTCAGACGGTTTTCAGGCAGTTTGTGTTGTAACATTGTGTTTTATGAACTGCTGAATAACACATTTCCTTTGGTCATGAGGTCGCCGCATTTTTTTAGTCAAAATTGAACGTTCCATTTGTTTTTCTAGATATTCCATGCCTTCAGATACCCCAGGCACAGAATCTGCACAAATATGCTTTCCGCTAGCTAAAAATTGTGGGGGCTGCGCTCCCTGTCGGTGCAGTTTTTCCTGTTCCACCACTAACCTCGGCACCTGTACCAGCATCGGTGCCACCGCCAGTTATTTCTAGTAATGATTCAACAACATCCCCCTCCCCCCAGAAGCATCATTCCCATTTTTGACACCGCCAGCTAAAGCGCCATTTTGTATCCCTGAATCTTGTATTTCTAGATCTGTATATATTTTTTCAGAAATCCCATGACCATTCTCTCTAGGTGGCGCACTGATTCTCATTACAAGCACAGTCTTCAAAGGCAGCACCAGGACCAGCACCACCTTCAGAGGCAGCACCAGGACCAACACCACCTTCAGAGGCAGCACCAGGACCAACACCACCTTCAGAGGCATCACCAGGACCAACACCACCTTCAGAGGCATCACCAGGACCAACACCACCTTCAGAGGCATCACCAGGACCAACACCACCTTCAGAGGCATCACCAGGACCAACACCACCTTCAGAGGCAGCACCAGGACCAACACCACCTTCAGAGGCAGCACCAGGACCAACACCACCTTCAGAGGCAGCACCAGGACCAACACCACCTTCAGAGGCATCACCAGGACCAACACCACCTTCAGAGGCAGCACCAGGACCAACACCACCTTCAGAGGCAGCACCAGAACCAACACCACCTTCAGAGGCATCACCAGGACCAACACCACCTTCAGAGGCAGCACCAGGACCAGCACCACCTTCAGAGGCATCACCAGAACCAACACCACCTTCAGAGGCAGCACCAGGACCAACACCACCTTCAGAGGCAGCACCAGGTCCAGCACCACCTTCAGAGGCAGCACCAGGACCAGCACCACCTTCAGAGGCAGCACCAGGACCAACACCACCTTCAGAGGCATCACCAGGACCAACACCACCTTCAGAGGCAGCACCAGGACCAACACCACCTTCAGAGGCAGCACCAGGACCAGCACCACCTTCAGAGGCAGCACCAGGACCAACACCACCTTCAGAGGCAGTACCAGGACCAACACCACCTTCAGAGGCAGCACCAGGACCAACACCACCTTCAGAGGCAGCACCAGGACCAACACCACCTTCAGAGGCAGCACCAGGACCAGCACCACCTTCAGAGGCATCACCAGGACCAACACCACCTTCAGAGGCAGCACCAGGACCAACACCACCTTCAGAGGCAGCACCAGGACCAACACCACCTTCAGAGGAAGCACCAGGACCAACACCACCTTCAGAGGCATCACCAGGACCAACACCACCTTCAGAGGCATCACCAGGACCAACACCACCTTCAGAGGCAGTACCAGGACCAACACCACCTTCAGAGGTATCACCAGGACCAACACCACCTTCAGAGGCAGCACCAGGACCAACACCACCTTCAGAGGCAGTACCAGGACCAACACCACCTTCAGAGGCATCACCAGGACCAACACCACCTTCAGAGGCATCACCAGGACCAACACCACCTTCAGAGGCAGTACCAGGACCAACACCACCTTCAGAGGCATCACCAGGACCAACACCACCTTCAGAGGCAGCACCAGGACCAACACCACCTTCAGAGGCAGCACCAGGACCAACACCACCTTCAGAGGCAGCACCAGACCAGCACCACCTTCAGAGGCAGCACCAGGACCAACACCACCTTCAGAGGCAGCACCAGGACCAACACCACCTTCAGAGGCAGCACCAGGACCAACACCACCTTCAGAGGCAGCACCAGGACCAACACCACCTTCAGAGGCAGCACCAGGACCAACACCACCTTCAGAGGCAGTACCAGGACCAACACCACCTTCAGAGGCAGCACCAGGACCAACACCACCTACAGAGGCAGCACCAGGACCAACACCACCGTCAGTGGCAGCACCAGGACCAAGCACCACCTTCAGAGGCAGCACCAGGACCAACACCACCTTCAGAGGCAGCACCAGGACCAACACCACCTTCAGAGGCAGTACCAGGACCAACACCACCTTCAGACGCATCACCAGGACCAACACCACCTTCAGAGGCAGCACCAGGACCAACACCACCTTCAGAGGCAGTACCAGGACCAACACCACCTTCAGAGGCAGCACCAGGACCAACACCACCTTCAGAGGCATCACCAGGACCAACACCACCTTCAGAGGCATCACCAGGACCAACACCACCTTCAGAGGCAGCACCAATACCAACACCACCTTCAGAGGCATCACCAGGACCAACACCACCTTCAGAGGCATCACCAGGACCAACACCACCTTCAGAGGCAGCACCAATACCAACACCACCTTCAGAGGCAGCACCAGGACCAACACCACCTTCAGAGGCAGTACCAGGACCAACACCACCTTCAGAGGCAGCACCAGGACCAACACCACCTTCAGAGGCAGCACCAATACCAACACCACCTTCAGAGGCATCACCAGGACCAACACCACCTTCAGAGGCAGCACCAATACCAACACCACCTTCAGAGGCATCACCAGGACCAACACCACCTTCAGAGGCATCACCAGGACCAACACCACCTTCAGAGGCATCACCAGGACCAACACCACCTTCAGAGGCAGCACCAATACCAACACCACCTTCAGAGGCAGCACCAGGACCAGCACCACCTTCAGAGGCAGTACCAGGACCAACACCACCTTCAGAGGCAGCACCAGGACCAACACCACCTTCAGAGGCAGCACCAGGACCAACACCACCTTCAGAGGCAGCACCAGGACCAACACCACCTTCAGAAGCATCACCAGGACCAACACCACCTTCAGAAGCATCACCAGGACCAACACCACCTTCAGAGGCAGCACCAGGACCAACACCACCTTCAGAGGCAGCACCAGGACCAACACCACCTTCAGAGGCAGCACCAGGACCAACACCACCATCAGAGGCAGCACCAGGACCAACACCACCTTCAGAAGCATCACCAGGACCAACACCACCTTCAGAAGCATCACCAGGACCAACACCACCTTCAGAGGCAGCACCAGGACCAACACCACCTTCAAAAGCATCACCAGGACCAACACCACCTTCAGAAGCATCACCAGGACCAACACCACCTTCAGAAGCATCACCAGGACCAACACCACCTTCAGAGGCATCACCAGGACCAACACCACCTTCAGAGGCAGTACCAGGACCAACACCACCAGCTGAAATACTCTTTCATCATTCAGTTTGCAACAGAGCTGAGAGGAAAACTTGCTCGCTGTCACTTCGAGCTCCATCCCTTCAAGACGGCCATTTTTTTTTATTATCACACTGGCCGATTCCCACCAAGGCAGGGTGGCCCGAAAAAGAAAAACTTTCACCATCATTCACTCCGTCACTGTCTTGCCAGAAGGGTGCTTTACACTACAGTTTTTAAACTGCAACATTAACACCCCTCCTTCAGAGTGCAGGCACTGTACTTCCCATCTCCAGGACTCAAGTCCGGCCTGCCGGTTTCCCTGAATCCCTTCATAAATGTTACTTTGCTCACACTCCAACAGCACGTCAAGTATTAAAAACCATTTGTCTCCATTCACTCCTATCAAACACGCTCACGCATGCCTGCTGGAAGTCCAAGCCCCTCGCACACAAAACCTCCTTTACCCCCTCCCTCCAACCTTTCCTAGGCCGACCCCTACCCCGCCTTCCTTCCACTACAGACTGATACACTGTAGTGGAAGGAAGGCTGGGTAGGGGTCGGCCTAGGACACCTACTAAGACAGGACACCACCTCTGAAGTAGCTGAGTCGGCCAGTATCTTCGGGTAACAATCGACCTACATCAAACTTTCTATCATTGCCAGCCTACGACCTGCAATTGAAAAAAAAAAGTATATCCCCTGCCAACTCAGCGTCATGTAGTTATACGTTTGTTATAACTGTGTGAAACTGATGGGTAGATGTTGTACCCCAGTCAATGAAATTGATTTTGTTAATGACACTAGACACACACACTCACACACACTTGTATAAAATGAACCAAAGTGGTTATGCCATTTACCTTTATTACTCCACTTCTCCTCTACCCTCCCACCTTTTTCCCACGTTTCCATCCTTACCCATCCTTCTTCCTTCCCCATCTTACCCATCCTTCTTCCTTCCCCATCTTACCCATCCTTCTTCCTTCCCCATCTTACCCATCCTTCTTCCTTCCACATCTTACCTATCCTTCTTCCTTCCCCATCTTACCCATCCTTCTTCCTTCCCAATCTTACCCATCCTTCTTCCTTCCCAATCTTACCCATCCTTCTTCCTTCCCCATCTTACCAAAGCTCTGGTCATAATTCGTTCGTTTGCTCTTAATTCTCTGTCTGTCTCTCTCTCTCTCTCTCTCTCTCTCTCTCTCTCTCTCTCTCTCTCTCTCTCTCTCTCTCTCTCTCTCTCTCTCCTCTCTCTCTCTCTCTCTCTCTCTCTCTCTCTCTCTCTCTCTCTCTCTTAGATTTATAACTGAATGGATATCTAAGTTACAGCCTTAATATTCTGGTCCAGTTGACTGTGCCAGCTCACTTTCATGATCTCACGGGAGCCTGCACGCAGTGGGATGTACACTCATTAGTGTTCCTAACATGCTCCACCTGTTAAGTGAGGTTAAGAGAGATGTTCCTCATCTTAATCTAAGCTCTCCACACCTCTCTACATGCAAGCTCTCTACGTCGCCACATCTCTCAACTCTTTACTGTCTTTGATTGGTTAATTCTCAGATTTAACACTCATCCTGTTCTCTTACTTTACACTCATCCTACTCTCATCCTTGAACAGCTTCATACTCATCCTACTCTCATGCATGAAGGACTTTCTTCTCACCTGCACCAACTTCTTCCAGGAAAACACTTGTATCTTGCATTCCTTGTGTTTCTGTTTGCAAGCTCTCTACTTCGTCGTTCCTCTCTGGAGCACTGGTATGGTCTCTCTGGAGCAGTCCTGGTATGGTCTCTCTGGAGCACTGGTATGGTCTCTCTGCAGTCCTGGTATGGTCTCTCTAATCTCTCAGATGGTCTCTCTGGAGCAGTCCTGGCATGGTCTCTCTGGAGCAGTCCTGGTATGTTGGAGCAGTCCTGGTACTTTGGAGCACACTGGAGCAGTCCTACTCTGGAGGAGTCCATCTCTTGAGCACTGGTAGTCTCTATCAGTCCTGGCACTCATCCTGGTATGGTCTCTCTGGAGCAGTCATGGTCTCTCTGCTGGTATGAGCAGTCCTGGTGTGGTCTCTCTGAAGCACTGGTATGGTCTCTCTGGAGCAGTCCTGCATGGTCTCTCTGGAGCAGTCCTGGTACTCTCTGGAGCAGTCCATGGTCTCTCTGGAGCAATGGTCTCTCTGGAGCACTGGCATGTATCTCTGGAGCAGCTGGTATGGTCTCTCTGGAGCAGTCCTGTATGTCTCTCTGGAGCAGTCCTGGTATGTCTCTCTGGAGCAGTCTGGTATGGTCTCTCTGAAGCAGTCCTGGTATGGTCTCTCTGGAGCAGTCCTGGCATGGTCTCTCTGCACATTGAGCAGCCGTCTCTCTGAAGTCCTGGTATGGAGCTGTCCTGGTACTGGAGCAGTCGTATGGTCTCTCTGGAGCAGTCTTGGTATGGTCTCTCTGGAGCAGGACAGTCTCTCTGTCCTGGCATGGTCTCTCTGGAGCAGTCCTCTCTGGAGCAGTCCTGGTATGGTCTCTCTGGAGCAGTCCTGGTATGGTCTCTCTGGAGCAGTCCTGGTATGGTCTCTCTGGAGCAGTCCTGGTATGGTCTCTCTGGAGCAGTCCTGGCATGATCTCTCTGGAGCAGTCCTGGCATAGTCTCTCTGGAGCAGTCCTGGTATGGTCTCTCTGGAGCAGTCCTGGTATGGTCTCTCTGGAGCAGTCCTGGCATGGTCTCTCTGGAGCAGTCCTGGTATGGTCTCTCTGGAGCAGTCCTGGTATGGTCTCTCTGGAGCAGTCCTGGTATGGTCTCTCTGGAGCAGTCCTGTCATGGTCTCTCTGGAGCAGTCCTGGTATGGTCTCTCTGGAGCAGTCCTGGTATGGTCTCTCTGGAGCAGTCCTGGCATGGTCTCTCTGGAGCAGTCCTGGTATGGTCTCTCTGGAGCAGTCCTGGCATGGTCTCTCTGGAGCAGTCCTGGCATGGTCTCTCTGGAGCAGTCCTGGTATGGTCTCTCTGGAGCAGTCCTGGTATGGTCTCTCTGGAGCAGTCCTGGCATGGTCTCTCTGGAGCAGTCCTGGTATGGTCTCTCTGGAGCAGTCCTGGTATGGTCTCTCTGGAGCAGTCCTGGTATGGTCTCTCTGGAGCAGTCCTGTCATGGTCTCTCTGGAGCAGTCCTGGTATGGTCTCTCTGGAGCAGTCCTGGTATGGTCTCTCTGGAGCAGTCCTGGCATGGTCTCTCTGGAGCAGTCCTGGTATGGTCTCTCTGGAGCAGTCCTGGCATGGTCTCTCTGGAGCAGTCCTGGCATGGTCTCTCTGGAGCAGTCCTGGCATGGTCTCTCTGGAGCAGTCCTGGCATGGTCTCTCTGGAGCAGACCTGGTATGGTCTCTCTGGAGCAGTCCTGGCATGGTCTCTCTGGAGCAGTCCTGGCATGGTCTCTCTGGAGCAGTCCTGGCATGGTCTCTCTGGAGCAGTCCTGGTATGGTCTCTCTGTAGCAGTCCTGGTATGGTCTCTCTGGAGCAGTCCTGGTATGGTCTCTCTGGAGCAGTCCTGGTATGGTCTCTCTGGAACAGTCCTGGTATGGTCTCTCTGTAGCAGTCCTGGCATGGTCTCTCTGGAGCAGTCCTGGTATGGTCTCTCTGGAGCAGTCCTGGTATGGTCTCTCTGGAACAGTCCTGGTATGGTCTCTCTGGAACAGTCCTGGTATGGTCTCTCTGGAGCAGTCCTGGTATGGTCTCTCTGGAGCAGTCCTGGTATGGTCTCTCTGGAACAGTCCTGGTATGGTCTCTCTGGAACAGTCCTGGTATGGTCTCTCTGGAACAGTCCTGGTATGGTCTCTCTGGAACAGTCCTGGTATGGTCTCTCTGGAGCAGTCCTGGTATGGTCTCTCTGGAGCAGTCCTGGTATGGTCTCTCTGGAACAGTCCTGGTATGGTCTCTCTGGAGCAGTCCTGGTATGGTCTCTCTGGAGCAGTCCTGGTATGGTCTCTCTGGAGCAGTCCTGGTATGGTCTCTCTGGAGCAGTCTTGGTATGGTCTCTCTGGAGCAGTCCTGGTATGGTCTCTCTGGAACAGTCCTGGTATGGTCTCTCTGGAACAGTCCTGGTATGGTCTCTCTGGAACAGTCCTGGTATGGTCTCTCTGGAACAGTCCTGGTATGGTCTCTCTGGAGCAGTCCTGGTATGGTCTCTCTGGAACAGTCCTGGTATGGTCTCTCTGGAGCAGTCCTGGTATGGTCTCTCTGGTATGGTCTCTCTGGAGCAGTCCTGGTATGGTCTCTCTGGAGCAGTCCTGGTATGGTCTCTCTGGAGCAGTCCTGGTATGGTCTCTCTGGAGCAGTCCTGGTATGGTCTCTCTGGAGCAGTCCTGGTATGGTCTCTCTGGAGCAGTCCTGGTATGGTCTCTCTGGAGCAGTCCTGGTATGGTCTCTCTGGAGCAGTCCTGGTATGGTCTCTCTGGAGCAGTCCTGGTATGGTCTCTCTGGAGCAGTCCTGGTATGGTCTTAACTAATTACGATATATAATTAAAATATTTAATCTTACTGGTTACGTTGTGTCATTAGAATATTTAATGTGTTTAGTGTTATAGAGGAGGCTGCGTCATCTCCAGTGGGATGATCTGTCAACATCATCGTTGTAGTGATGGTTGGGTCTTCATCACTTGTTTCATTCTGTATTATTGCTGAGTAATACAAGGATTTCTGTATAAAAAATTCATGGGTCCAGAGTGCTACCTGTGCCATCTGTGGTGCCACCTGTGCCATTTGTAGTGCCACCTGTGCCATCTGTGGTGCCACCTGTGCCATCACCATGATGAGTCACCACCATGATGAGTCACCACCATGATGAGTCACCACCATGATGAGTCACCACCATGATGAGTCACCACCATGATGAGTCACCACCATGATGAGTCACCACCATGATGAGTCACCACCATGATGAGTCACCACCATGATGAGTCACCACCATGATGAGCCACCACCATGATGAGTCACCACCATGATGAGTCACCACCATGATGAGTCACCACCATGATGAGTCACCACCATGATGAGTCACCACCATGATGAGTCACCACCATGATGAGTCACCACCATGATGAGTCACCACCATGATGAGCCACCACCATGATGAGTCACCACCATGATGAGCCACCACCATGATGAGTCACCACCATGATGAGCCACCACCATGATGAGTCACCACCATGATGAGTCACCACCATGATGAGTCACCTTCCATTCCTCTGTTGCTTTTATTACAACCTACGGGTTTAGAACTTTAATTACAATATATTCCTATTATTATTAATGTTACTGCTAATACTATTACTATTACTATACTACTACCACCACTACTACCATTACTGTTACTACCACTACTGTTACTATTATTACTACTACTGTTACTACCACTACTATCACTGTTGTTGCTACTATCACTATTAATACTACTACTCATATTGCTATTACCACTGCTATTACAACTAAGACTGTTACTACTACTACTACTACTATTATTGTTGCTACTGCTATTAATATTACTACCACTACTACTACTACTACTAATACTACTACTACTCAAGAAGGTTTTACTCTCGTACTTTTGACACTGCTGACACTGGTACTCCTGACGCTCCTGACACTAACAGCTGACCCTAACACTCCTCACATTGCTAACACTGACAGCTGACGCTGAGTCCCCTCACAACGCTGACACTGACAGCTGATCCTGACACTCCTCAAGCTGCTGGCACTGACAGTGCCAACACTCCTCACACTTTTGATTCTAACAGTGCTGACAAAACTGAAGCAACGTTAGACAGGTCAGTAAACAAAACTGAAGCAACGTTAGACAGGTCAGTAAACAAAACTGAAGCAACGTTAGACAGGTCAGTAAACAAAACTGAAGCAACGTTAGACAGGTCAGTAAACAAAACAAGGAAGGAGGCAAGTAACACAACATGGATACCAAGATATCAAGTTCTTGTGTTTATCAAACCATGACAAGCAAGCGTGTACTCACCTAGTTGTGGTTGCAGGAGTCGATTCACAGCTCCTGTCCCCTTCTCTTCACTGGCCGCTACTGGGTCACTCTTCGTGCTCCATGAGCTTTATCATACCTCTGCTTAAAGCTATGTGTGGATCCTGCCTCCACTACATCACTTCCCAAACTATTCCACTTCCTGACAACTCTGTGACAGAAGAAATACTTCCTAACATCTCTGTGATACATCTGAGTCTTCAACTTCCAACTGTGACCCCTTGTTACTGTGTCCCATCTCTGGAACATTCTGTCTTTGTCCACCTTGTCAATTCCTCTCAGTGTTTTATATGTTGTTATCATGTCCCCCCTATTTCTCCTGTCCTCCAGTGTCGTCAGGTTGATTTCCCTTAACCTCTCCTCGTAGGACATACCTCTTAGCTCTGGGACTAGTCTTGTTGCAAAACTTTGCACTTTCTCTAGATTCCTTACATGCTTGGCTAGGTGTGGGTTCCAAATTGATGCCGCATACTCCAATATGGGCCTAACGTACACGGTGTACAGGGTCCTGAACGATTCCTTATTAAGATGTCGGAATGCTGTGCTGAGGTTTGCTAGGCGCCCATGTGCTGCAGCAGTTATTTGGTTGATGTGCGCCTCAGGAGATGTTCCTGGTGTTATACTCACCCCAAGATCTTTTTCCTTGAGTGAGCTTTGTAGTCTGTGGCCCCTAGACTGTACTCCGTCTGCGGTCTTCTTTACTCCAGGAGCAAGTTGCTGGTCCAGGTCTGCAGCCTGTCAGGATCCCTTTATAGTTCTGCCTGGTCCTCGTCCGATTGGATTCTTCTCATCAACTTCACGTCATCTGCAAACAGGGACACTTCGGAGTCTATTCCTTCCATCATGTCATTCACAAATACCAGAAACAGCACCGGTCCTAGGACTGATCCTCGTGGCACCCCGCTGGTCCCAGGTGCCAACTCTGACACCTCGCCACGTACCATGACTCGTTGTTGTCTTCCTGACAGGTATTCCCTGATCCATTACAGTGCCTTCCCTGTTATCCCTGCTTGGTCCTCCAGCTTCCGCACTAATCTCTTGTGTGGAAATGTGTCAAATGCTTTCTTGCACTCAAAGAAAATGCAATCTACCCACCCCTCTCTCTCTTGTCTTACTGCTGTCACCCTCTCATAAAACTCCAGTAGGTTTGTGATGCAGGATTTCCCATTCCTGAAACAGTGTTGTCTGTCGTTGATAAGCTCATTCCTTTCTAGGTGCTCCACCACTCTTCTGATAATTTTCTCCATGATCTTGCATAGTATACACGTCAGTGACACTGGTCTGTAGTTTAATTCTTCTTGTCTGTCTCATTTTTTAAAAATTGGGACTACATTTGCTGTCTTCCATACTTCCGGTAGTCGTCTTGTTTCGCTAGATGCGTTGAAGATAGTTGTTAGTGGTACACAAAGCATCTCTGCTCCCTCTCTCAGGACCCATGGAGAGATGTTATCCGGCCCTATCGCCTGTGAGGTATCTGCCTTGCTTAACAGCGTGGTAATATGTATTGTGTCCAACATTTGATGGTGTATCCCACCTCTCTGCCTTTCTGTACTCACCTATTTGTACTCATCTATTTATGATTGCAGGGGTCGAGTCATAGCTCCTGGCCCCTCCTCTTCACTGATTGCTACTGGGCCATCTCTCTCCCTGTTCCATGAGCTTTATCGAACCTCATCTTAAAACTATGTATGGTTCCCGCCTCCACTACGTCACTTTCTAGACTATTCCACTTCCTGACAACTCTGTGACTGAAGAAATACTTCTTAACATCCCTTTGACTCGTCTGAGTCTTCAACTTCCAATTGTGACCCCTTGTTTCTGTGTCCCATCTCTGGAACATCCAGTCTTTGTCCACCTTGTATATTCTGCTCAGTATTTTATATGTCGTTATCATGTCTGCCTTGACCCTCCTGTCCTCCAATGTCGTCAAGCCAATTTTCCTTAACCTTTCTTCGTAGGACAATCCCCTTAGCTCTGGGACTAGACTTGTTGCAAACCTTTGCGCTTTCTCTAATTTCTTGACGTGCTTGACCAGGTGTGCATTCCAAACTGGTGCTGCATACTCCAGTATGAGCCTGACGTATATGGTGTATATAGTCTTGAACGATTCCTTACTGAGGTATCGGAACGCTATCCTTAGGTCTGCCAGACGCCCGTACGCTGCAGCAGTTATCTGATTGATGTCTGTCCATCCTGGACGAAAGAGGAACCCCACTCATTGTGTTTACTGTTATATCAACAGCGGGAACAACGGCAGGAAAAACAACAGCAGCAGCAGCAGCAGCAAAAAAAACAGTAGGGTCAAGAATATACGCAGCAGCAGCAGCAGCAGCAGCAGCAGCAGCAGCAGCAGCAGCAGCAGCAGCAGCAGCAGCAGCAGCAGCAGCAGCAAGAGATAAAGCAACAGTTAAGAATAACAGCAGCAGTAGCAGCAATAGCAACAGTATTGAAACATCAGCAATAGTAACAGCAAAAACAATCAGCAACATAAAAAGCATTAGCCTAAATAAGGCATGAAAAACAGCAGCAGCTAAAAACAACAGCAGTAATAATAGTAATAGCAGAAACAACTGCAACCTTCCCGAGAAACAAACAATAGTTGGCACAAAAGCGATAAGAACAAAACCAAAGAGAGCAGCAAAAACAACAGCAGCACCACCACCGCCATTGGTAGCTGTCGCAGGCTCTAGGAAAAATTTAGAGAGTGGCGAGCGAGTGGTCATGAAATTGACAAGGGAGGTGGTGTGGCGTGGGAAGACTGGAAGACTGTGTGTGTGGGGAGCCAGTTGAGGTTTACAAGAGTCTGCCATCCAAGGTAAACACCGTGACGTCACTAATCTATGACGTCACCGACACACCTTTCACTGAACCAATCACAACCTTCCTTGTTGGTCTTCCGCCCCCGATATCCCCTCCACCACCGACGCCCCACAACCGCCCCTCTACCTCCTTCACCCTACCCGGGTCTACCTACCTACCTGGAGTCTACCTAGAGGTCATTCCGGGGATCAACGCCCCCGCAGCCCAGTCCACGACCAGGCCTCCCAGTGGATCAGGGCCTGATCAACCAGGCTGTTACTGCTGGCCGCACGCAGTCCGGCAGATCCGGCACTGACCTTAGGTATCTGTCCAGCTCCCTCTTGAAGGCAGCCAGGTGTTTATTGGTAATTCCCCTTATGCTTGGTTGGAGGCTGTTAAACACTCTTGGTCCCCGGACACTTATGGTGTTTTCTCTTAGTGTACCAATGGCGCCCCTACTTTTAGTTGGGGGTATTTTGCATCGCCTGCCCAGACTTTTACTTTCGTAGGGAGTGATTTCTGTGTGCAGATTCAGGACCATTCCTTCCAGAATTTTCCAAGTGTTGATTATGATGTATCTCTCTCTCCTGCATTCCAACGAGTACAAGTCAGGTGTTTCCAAGCGTTCCCAGTAGTTAAGGTACTTGACAGAACTTAAACGTGCAATAAAGGATTCTGTATACTTTCTAGATCTGCAATTTCGCCTGCTTTGAACGGAGATGTTAATGTACAGCAGTATTCCAGCCTAGAGAGAACAAGTGATTTGAAAAGGATCATCATTGGCTTGGCATCTCTCGTTTTGAACGTTCTCATTATCCATCCTATCATTTTCTTTGCACTTGTGATCGTGACACTTGTGACACTTGTGAACGTGGCACTTGTGGCACTTGTGATCGAGACACTTGTGACACTTGAGATCGTGGCACTTGTGACACTTGTGATCGTGGCACTTGTGACATTTGTGATCGTGGCACTTGTGACATTTGTGATCGTGGCACTTGTGGCACTTGTGATCGAGGTACTTGTGACACTTGTGATCGTGGCACTTGTGACATTTGTGATCGTGGCACTTGTGGCACTTGTGATCGTGGCACTTGTGACACTTGTGATCGTGGCACTTGTGGCACTTGTGATCGTGGCACTTGTGACACTTGTGATCGTGGCACTTGTGGCACTTGTGATCGTGGCACTTGTGACACTTGTGATCGTGGCACTTGTGACACGTGTGATCGTGGCACTTATGACACTTGTGATCGTGGCACTTGTGACACTTGTGATCGTGACACTTGTGACACTTGTGATCGTGGCACTTGTGGCACTTGTGATCGTGGCACTTGTGACACGTGTGATCGTGGCACTTGTGACACTTGTGATCGTGGCACTTGTGGCACTTGTGATCGTGGCACTTTTGACACTTTTGATCGTGGCACTTGTGACGCTTGTGATTGTGGCACTTGTGGCACTTGTGATTGTGGCACTTGTGGCACTTGTGGCACTTGTGATCGTGGCACTTGTGACACTTGTGATCGTGGCACTTGTGACACTTGTGATCGTGGCACTTGTAACACTTGTGATCGTGGCACTTGTGACACTTGTGATCGTGGCACTTGTGACGCTTGTGATTGTGGCACTTGTGGCAATTGTGGCACTTGTGGCACTTGTGATCGTGGCACTTGTGACACTCGTGATCGTGGTACTTGTGGCATTTGTGATCGAGGCCCTTGTGACACTTGTGATCGTGGCACTTGTGGCACTTGTGATCGTGGCACTTGTGACACTTGTGATCGTAGCACTTGTGACACTTGTGATCGTGGCACTTGTGGCACTTGTGATCGTGGCACTTGTGACACTTGCGATCGTGACACTTGTGGCACTTGTGATCGTGGCACTTGTGACACTTGTGATCGTGGCACTTTTGGCACTTGTGATCGTGGCACTTGTGACACTTGTGATCGTGGCACTTGTGGCACTTGTGATCGTGGCACTTGTGATCGTGGTACTTGTGGCACTTGTGTTCGTGGCACTTGTGACACTTGTGATCGTGGCACTTGCGGTACTTGTGATCGTGGCACTTGTGACCTTGGCACTTGCGGCACTTGTGATCGTGGCACTTGTGGCACATGTGATCGTGGCACTTGTGACACTTGCCATCGTGGCACTTGTGACACTTGTGATCGTGGCACTTGTGGCACTTGTCACACGTGTGATCGTGGCACTTGTGACATTTGTGATCGTGGCACTTGTGACACTTGTGATCGTGACACTTGTGACACTTGTGATCGTGGCACTTGTGATCGTGGCACTTGTGACACTTGTGATCGTGGCACTTGTGACACTTGTGATCGTGGCACTTGTGGCACTTGTGATCGTGGCACTTTTGACACTTTTGATCGTGGCACTTGTGACGCTTGTGATTGTGGCACTTGTGGCACTTGTGATTGTGGCACTTGTGGCACTTGTGATCGTGGCACTTGTGACACTTGTGATCGTGGCACTTGTGACACTTGTGATCGTGGCACTTGTAACACTTGTGATCGTGGCACTTGTGACACTTGTGATCGTGGCACTTGTGACGCTTGTGATTGTGGCACTTGTGGCACTTGTGATCGTGGCACTTCTGACACTCGTGATCGTGGTACTTGTGGCATTTGTGATCGAGGCCCTTGTGACACTTGTGATCGTGGCACTTGTGGCACTTGTGATCGTGGCACTTGTGGCACTTGTGATCGTGGCACTTGTGGCACTTGTGATCGTGGCACTTGTGACACTTGTGATCGTGGCACGTGTGGCACTTGTGATCGTGGCACTTGTGACCGTGGCACTTGTGATCGTGGCATTTGTGGCACTTGTGATCGTGGCACTTGTGATCGTGGCACTTGTGGCACTTGTGATTTTGGCGCTTGTGGCACTTGTGATTTTGGCGCTTGTGGCACTTGTGATCGTGGCACTTTTGACACTTGTGATCGTGGCACTTGTGACACGTGTGATCGTGGCACTTGTGACACTTGTGATCGTGGCACTTGTGACACTTGTGATCGTGACACTTGTGACACTTGTGATCGTGGCACTTGTGGCACTTGTGATCGTGGCACTTGTGGCACTTGTGATCGTGGCACTTTTGACACTTTTGATCGTGGCACTTGTGAGGCTTGTGATTGTGGCACTTGTGGCACTTGTGATTGTGGCACTTGTGGAACTTGTGATCGTGGCACTTGTGACACTTGTGATCGTGGCACTTGTGACACTTGTGATCGTGGCACTTGTAACACTTGTGATCGTGGCACTTGTGACACTTATGATCGTGGCACTTGTGACGCTTGTGATTGTGGCACTTGTGATCGTGGCACTTGTGACACTCATGATCGTGGTACTTGTGGCATTTGTGATCGAGGCCCTTGTGACACTTGTGATCGTGGCACTTGTGGCACTTGTGTTCGTGGCACTTGTGACACTTGTGATCGTAGCACTTGTGACACTTGTGATCGTGGCACTTGTGGCACTTGTGATCGTGGCACTTGTGACACTTGCGATCGTGACACTTGTGGCACTTGTGATCGTGGCACTTGTGACACTTGTGATCGTGGCACTTGTGGCACTTGTGATCGTGGCACTTGTGATCGTGGTACTTGTGGCACTTGTGTTCGTGGCACTTGTGACACTTGTGTTCGTGGCACTTGTGACCTTGGCACTTGCGGCACTTGTGATCGTGGCACTTGTGGCACTTGTGATCGTGGCACTTGTGGCACTTGTGACACTTGTGATCGTGGCACTTGTGGCACTTGTGATCGTGGCACTTGTGGCACTTGTGATCGTGGCACTTGTGGCACTTGTGATCGTGACACTTGTGACACTTGTGATCGTTGTGGCACTTGTGACTGTGCACTTGTTCGTGGCACTTGTGACACTTGTGATCGTGGCACTTGCGGTACTTGTGATCGTGGCACTTGTGACCTTGGCACTTGCGGCACTTGTGATCGTGGCACTTGTGGCACTTGTGATCGTGGCACTTGTGACACTTGTGATCGTGGCACTTGTGACACTTGTGATCGTGGCACTTGTGGCACTTGTGATCGTGGCACTTGTGGCACTTGTGATCGTGGCACTTGTGGCACTTGTGATCGTGGCACTTGTGACACTTGTGATCGTGGCACTTGTGACACTTGTGATCGTGGCACTTGTGGCACTTGTGATCGTGGCACTTGTGACACTTGTGATCGTGGCACTTGTGATCGTGGCACTTGTGACACTTGTGATCGTGGCACTTGTGGCACTTGTGATCGTGGCACTTGTGGCACTTGTGTCACTTGTGATCGTGGCACTTGTGACACTTGTGATCGTGGCACTTGTGACACTTGTGATCGTGGCACTTGTGGCACTTGTGATCGTGGCACTTGTGATCGTGGTACTTGTGGCACTTGTGATCGTGGCACTTGTGACACTTGTGATCGTGGCACTTGTGATCGTGGCACTTGTGACACTTGTGATCGTGGCACTTGTGGCACTTGTGGCACTTGTGATCGTGGCACTTGTGGCACTTGTGGTCGTGGCACTTGTGGCACTTGTGATCGTAGCACTTGTGGCACTTGTGATCGTGGCACTTGTGGCACTTGTGATCGTGGCACTTGTGGCACTTGTGATCGTGGCACTTGTGGCACTTGTGATCGTGGCACTTGTGGCACTTGTGATCGTGGCACTTGTGGCACTTGTGATCGTGGCACTTGTGGCACTTGTGGTCGTGGCACTTGTGGCACTTGTGATCGTGGCACTTGTGGCACTTGTGACACTTGTGATCGTGGCACTTGTGGCACTTGTGATCGTGGCACTTGTGGCACTTGTGGTCGTGGCACTTGTGGCACTTGTGATCGTGGCACTTGTGGCACTTGTGACACTTGTGATCGTGGCACTTGTGGCACTTGTGATCGTGGCACTTGTGGCACTTGTGGTCGTGGCACTTGTGGCACTTGTGATCGTGGCACTTGTGGCACTTGTGACACTTGTGATCGTGGCACTTGAGGCACTTGTGATCGTGGCACTTGTGGCACTTGTGGTCGTGGCACTTGTGGCACTTGTGATCGTGGCACTTGTGACACTTGTGATCGTGGCACTTGTGGCACTTGTGATCGTGGCACTTGTGGCACTTGTGATCGTGGCACTTGTGGCACTTGTGATCGTGGCACTTGTGACACTTGTGATCGTGGCACTTGTGGCACTTGTGATCGTGGCACTTGTGACACTTGTGATCGTGGCACTTGTGGCACTTGTGATTTTGGCGCTTGTGGCACTTGTGATCGTGGCACTTTTGACACTTGTGATCGTGGCACTTATGGCACTTGTGATCGTGGCACTTGTGACACTTGTGATCGTGGCACTTGTGACACTTGTGATCGTGGCACTTGTGGCACTTGTGATCGTGGCACTTGTGACACTTGTGATCGTGGCACTTGTGGCACTTGTGATCGTGACAGCACAATGCTGATGTATTCAATTTTGTTAATATTTCTTTAAGCATAAAAACTTGTACGTCATGTGTACGTCTTGTGGCAGTTTGAGTGTACGTCTCGTTGCAGTTTGAGTGTACGTCTCGTTGCAGTTTGAGTGTACGTCTCGTTGCAGTTTGAGTGTACGTCTTGTGGCAGCTTGAGTGTATGTCTCGTGGCAGTTTGAGTGTACGTCTCGTTGCAGTTTGAGTGTACGTCTCGTTGCAGTTTGAGTGTACGTCTCGTTGCAGTTTGAGTGTATGTCTCGTGGCAGCTTGAGTGTATGTCTCGTTGCAGCTTGAGTGTATGTCTCGTGGCAGTTTGAGTGTGTGTCTCGAGGCAGTTTGAGTGTATGTCTCGTTGCAGTTTGAGTGTATGTCTCGTTGCAGCTTGAGTGTATGTCTCGTGGCAGCTTGAGTGTGTCTCGAGGCAGTTTGAGTGTATGTCTCGAGGCAGTTTGAGTGTACGTCTCGTGGCAGCTTGAGTGTATGTCTCGTGGCAGCTTGAATGTATGTCTCGTGGCAGCTTGAGTGTATTTCTCGTGGCAGCTTGAATGTATGTCTCGTTGCAGCTTGAGTGTATGTCTTGTGGCAGTTTGAGTGTATGTCTCGTGGCAGTTTGAATGTATGTCTCGTATCAGCTTGAATGTAAGTCTCGTGGCAGCTTGAGTGTACGTCTCGTGGCAGCTTGAGTGTATGTCTCGTGGCAGCTTAAATGTATGTCTCGTCGCAGCTTGAATGTATGTCTCGTGGCAGCTTGAGTGTATGTCTCGTGGCAGTTTGAGTGTACATGTTGTGGCAGCGTGAGTGTATGCCTCGTGGCAGCTTGAGTGTATGTCTCGTGGAGTCTTACCCACGTATACTTACTTTTATCATAACCACTACAAAGAATCGTGTAATTTCCTAGGGGTTGGCATTAGCCTTCTGAGATCTAGTAATAATTTAGTGGTGGCGGAGGCAGTGTTGTAACTGGCTTTCTTAAGTAGCTTTCACAGGTACCGTGGAAGTAGGAAAGTCTTACAGTAATTTAGTGTTGGTATAGACTCTCAGAATGTTAGTTAATCTCTCCAATTTTTCCTTCTACAATCCCGTATGAAGGTGGTGGGAAAATGTTAACCCTGGAAGATTCCTT
Source organism: Cherax quadricarinatus (assembly GCF_038502225.1). Taxonomy (NCBI): domain Eukaryota; kingdom Metazoa; phylum Arthropoda; class Malacostraca; order Decapoda; family Parastacidae; genus Cherax; species Cherax quadricarinatus. Next base: position 5,285,017 of record NC_091294.1, on the reverse strand, counting down.
GTGATTTTGAGTCCCTCGTCTTTCAGGAAATTGTGGCTGGAAATTCCGAATTTCTTAAAAATAAATCCAGCTGAACACATTTCATCGCTTTTGTGGAGTATAATGAGATGAAAAAGTATAATACCTACGAGTTGATAAATAAGATGCATGTGGAACACCTGGGTAGCTGCATTTTGATATATATAATTCGTCCACCAAGGGAGTTATCACTCTAATACACTTCTAATACTTGTCAGACATCGCAACATCATGAAATCTTGTTAGAGAATATTATATCTTAACTTTCTCCGTAACTAGTAGTACTTCCTACGAGATCAACTACTACTACGACTACTGTTACGACTACATAGCACGTCCAATCTGACCATTACTTTTCCGACCAGCAAACCACATCGCCACTGACAAGCTTCGCCCTTACTGACAGCTTCTACTGCTTCACCGCACCACGACTAAGTAGGCTTCTTGCTTATATACCTGTATTTGACCGATAGAGATCCAGGCTGGTGCATAGTCTCTCGGGTAAAGATAGCCATGTGTTGCACATTTTAGTGAAGCGGTAAGACCAAAAATTATTGAGGTTATTCTGGTTGGTGGGCTTACGGTAGACACCAGATTGAAAGTGAGTTGCTAGTTGCTAGTTGTGTGTGCGAGGACGTCCAACAAAGGAAGAGTGTTGGTGTGTTCCTCTCCTGAGGTGAGCTGAAGAGATCAAGTGTGTTGAATGTAATGACGTGGATATTATCCACGTATTTCATCCAGGTTACTCCAGCAGGAATGATGTTACAATCTTTCGGCCTCAAAGAATTTCACGTAGAGATTCACGAGGAGCCTGCTGACTAGGGATTACCCTCAGCCATACCCGTTTCCTATTACTGACAGGAGAAATACTTGTATTTAACGCATAACTCTGAGATCAACAAAATCCTCTGTCGTTCGAGACCTTGTCCCGGGTGATGGCGATGACCTAATCCGGTGGGACGTTGGTACACAATGAAACAATATCTGGCGAGTCTCTTGTTCCGGATACAAAGTCACCGGAGCACAGTCACGTCTCGGACAACAGGGAATGGTCTGTTTTACCACAAGGATTTCGTTGGTATCATGCACTGTCTACAGAATTGGAAAAGGTTGATCACAAAGGAAACGTCTCAGTAAAGATCTCCATCGACCATAGTGTGTGTTCATCAGGCTGTCGAATATGCACCCTCACCCCCGGTACTTGCCTAGCGTCTGCCACTACACATAGTGCATTACTCCTCTCTTTTTATATTCTTGTTTTTTTGTTTTCCACGTACTCCTCTCTCTCTCTCTCACTCTCTGCCCTTTTTACCCCCTACTCTGCCGTGCCCTGTCGTGCCCTGCCCTCGCCGCAGCTGCAGCAGACACAGTCAACACACCACAGCCGCCTCACCCTTCATCATCTTTTATTGAAATTGATGTTTGGCAGGTCGATTGTGCTTTGTTAACAACAAGTGTGGAGGGATGACCATCCAGGGAGCATTGATGAGAGAAGTGGAGGTGAGAGGTGACAAGGAAAGGAATGAAGGGAAGGAGAGACACGAAGGTGAGAGGTAAAGGAATAGATTGCGTTGGTGACAAGTACAATGACTGCGGGTAATTGTGGCTAAGCTAGTAGGTGGCAAGGAGAGGATGAGAGAGAGAGAGAAAAACAGACAGATAGTGAGAGAGAGGGAGAGAGAAAGAGAGAGAGAGAGAGAGAGAGAGAGAGAGAGAGAGAGAGAGAGAGAGAGAGAGAGAGAGAGAGAGACAGACAGACAGACAGACAGAGAGAGACAGACAGACACAGACAGACAGACAGACAGTCAGACTGACAGAGAGTGAGAGACGGGGAGAGAGAGGACACACACATGAGAAGATTACATAATTGAAATCATTTGGGTCACGAAGTAGGAAAAAATGTAATCCTTTGTACCAGTCGCTACCCAACACCAGTACAGTGGCTACCCACCACTAGTACAGTGGCTACCTACCACTAGCACAGTGGCTACCCGCCACTAGTACAGTGACTACCTACCACTAGCACAGTGGCTACCCGCCACTAGTACAGTGACTACCTACCACTAGTACAGTGGCTACCCACCACTAGTACACTGGTTACCCACCACTAGTACAGTGACTACCTACCGCTAGTACAGTGATTACCCACCACTAGTACAGTGACTACCTACCACTAGTACAGTGGCTACCCACCAATAGTACACTGGCTACCCACCACTAGTACAGTGACTACCTACCACTAGTACAGTGGCTACCCATCACTAGTAAAGTGGCTACCTACAACTAATACAGTGACTACCCACCACTAGTACAGTGACTACCCACCACTAGTACAGTGGCTACCCACCACTAGTAAAGTGGCTACCCACCACTAGTAAAGTGACTACCTACCACTAGTACAGTGGCTACCCACCACTAGTAAAGTGGCTACCCACCACTAGTAAAGTGGCTACCTACAACTAATACAGTGACTACTCACCACTAGTACAGTGACTACCCACCACTAGAACAGTCATTACCCACCACTAGAACAGTGGCTACCCACCACTAGTACAGTGACTACCCACCACTAGAACAGTGGCTACCCCCCACTAGTACAGTGACTACCCACCACTAGTACAGTGGCTACCCGCCACTAATACAGTGGCTACCCACCACTAGTACAGTGACTACCCACCACTGGTACAGTGATTACCCACCACTAGTATAATGGCTACCCACCACTAGTACAGTGGCTACCCACCACTAGTACAGTTGCTACCCACCATTAGTACAGTGGCTACCCACCACTAGTACAGTGACTACCCACCACTAGTACAGTGGCTACCCACCACTAGTACAGTGGCTACCCACCAATAGTACAGTGACTACCCACCACTAGCACAGTGGCTACCCACCACTAGTACAGTGACTACCCACCACTAGTACAGTGGCTACCCACCACTATTACAGTGATTACCCACCACTAGTACAGTGGCTATCAACCACTAGTACAGTGGCTACCCACCACTAGTACAGTGGCTACCCACCAATAGTACAGTGACTTCCCACCACTAGTACAGTGACTACCCACCACTAGTACACTGTCTACCCACTAGTACAGTGGCTACCCACCTTTAGTACAGTGGCTACCCACCACTGGTACAGTGAATATCCACCACTAATACAGTGGCTACCCACCTTTAGTACAGTGGCTACCCACCACTGGTACAGTGAATATCCACCACTAGTACAGTGGCTACCCACCACTAGTACAGTGGCTACCCACCACTACTACAGTGGCTACCCACAACTAGTACAGCGGCTACTCACCACTAGTACAGTGGCTACCCACCACTAGTACAGTGACTACCCACCTCTAGTACAGTGACTACCCACCACTAGTACAGTGACTACCCACCACTAGTACAGTGACTATCCACCACTAGTACAGTGACTACCCACCACTAGTACAGTGGCTACTCACTACTAGTACATTGGCTACCTACCACTAGTACACTGGCTACCCACTAGTACACTGGCTACCCACTACTAGTACATTCGCTGCCTACCATTAGTACACTGGCTACCCACTAGTACAGTGGCTACCCACCACTAGTACAATGGCTACCCACCACTAGTACAGCGGCTACCCACCACTAGTACAGTGACTACTCACCACTAGTACAGTGACTACCCACCACTAGTACAGTGGCTACCCATCACTAGTACAGTGGCTACCCACCACAAGTACATTGGCTACTTACCACTAGTACACTGGCTACCGACTAGTACAGGGGCTACCCACCAATAGTACAGTGGCTACCCACCAATAGTACAGTGGCTACCCATCACTAGTACAGTGGCTACCCACTACTAGTACAGTTGCTACCCACCACTAGTACAGTGGCTACCCACCACTAGTACAGTGGTTACCCACCACTAGTACTGGGGCTCCCCACCACTAGTACAGTGGCGGCCCACTACCAGTACAGTGGCTCTGTTCCACTATTGGAGTGGCTACCCACCACAAGTACAGTGACTACCTACCACTAGTACAGTGGCTACCCACCACTAGTACAGTGGCTACCCACCACTATTACATTGGCTACCTACCACTAGTACACTGGCTACCCACTAATACACTGGCTACCCACTACTAGTACACTGGCTACCTACCACTAGTACACTGGCTACCCACTAGTACAGTGGCTACCCACCACTAGTACAATGGCTACCCACCACTAGTAGAGTGGCTACCCACCACTAGTAGAGTGACTACCCACCACTAATACAGTGACTACCCACCACTAGTACAGTGGCTACCCACCACTAGTACATTGGCTACCTACCAGTAGTACACTGGCTACCCACTAGTACAGTGGCTTCCCGCCACTAGTACAATGGCTACCCACCACTAGTACAGTGGCTACCCACCACTAGTACAGTGGCTACCCACCACTAGTACAGTGACTACCCACCACTAGTACAGTGGCTACCCACCAATAGTACAGTGGCTATCCACCACTAGTACAGTGACTATCTACCACTAGTACAGTGGCTACCCACCACTACTACACTGGCTACCCACCACTAGTACAGTGGCTACCCACTACTAGTACAGTTGCTACCCACCAGAAGTACAGTGGCTACCCACCACTAGTACAGTGGTTACTCACCACTAGTACTGGGGCTACCCACCACCAGTACAGTGGCTACGTACCACTAGTGCAGTGGCTATCCACCACTAGTACATTGGCTACCCACCACTAGTACAGTGACTACCCATCACTAGTATAGTGGCTACCCACCACTAGTACAGTTGCTACCCACCACTAGTACAGTGGCTACTCACCACTAGTACAGTGGCTACCCACCACTAGTACAGTGGCTACCCACCACCAGTACAGTGGCTACCTACCACTAGTACAGTGGCTACCCACCGCTAGTACAGTTGCTACCCACCACTAGTACAGTGGCTACCTATCACTAGTTCAGTGGCTACCCATCACCAGTACAGTGGCTACCTATCACTAGTACAGTGGCTACCCACCACCAGTACAGTGTCTACCCACCACTGGTACAATAACTACCCACCACTGGTAAAGTGGCTACCCACCCCTGGTACAGTGGCTTCCTACCACTGGTACAGTGGCTTCCTACCACTGGTTCAGTGGCTTCCCATCACTGGTACAGTGGCTACCCACCACTGGTACAGTGACTTCCCACCACTGATACAGTGATTACCCACCACTGTTACAGTGACTACCCACCACTGGTACATTGGCTACCCACCACTGGTACAGTGGCTACCCACCACTGGTACAGTGGCTATCCACCACTGGTACGATTGCTACCCACCACTAGTACAATGGCTGCCAACTGGCACGGTGGCTACTAACCACTGCTACAGGGGCTACTCACCACTGGTACAGTAACTACCCACCAGTGGTAGAATGGCTACCCACCACTGGGACGATAGCTACCCACCACTGGTAAGATAGCCACCCACCACTAGTACAATGGCTACCCACCACGGGCACGGTGGCTACCCACCACTGCTACAGTGGCTACTCACCACTGGTACAGATGCTGTGCACAAGTTGTACAGTGGTTACCCACCACTGGTACAATTTCTACCCACCATTGGTACAATGGCTACCCACCATTGGTACAATGGCTACCCTCCCTTGGTACAATGGCTACATACCACAGGTACAGTGGCTACCTACCACAGGTACAGTGGCTACTCACCACTGGTAATGTAGCTACTACTATTGGTACAGTGGTTACTAACTACTGGTAAGATAGCTACAACCACTGGTAGAGTGACTATCCACCACTGGTAAGGTAGCTGCAACGACTGGTACAGTGGCTACCCACCACTGGTAAGGTAGCTGCAACCACTGGTAGTGGCTACTTACCACTGGTAAGGTAGCTGCAACGACTGGTACAGTGGCTACTTACCACTGGTAAGGTATCTGCAACCACTGGTGCAGTAACTTCCCACCACTTGTAAGGTAGCTAGAGCCATTGGTGGGTAGCCACTGGTACAGTGGCTACTTACCACTGGTAAGGTAGCTACAACCACTGGTACAGTGGCTACTTATCACTGTTAAGGTAGCTGCAACGACTGGTACAGTGGCTACCCACCACTGGTAAGGTAGCTACAACCACTGGTGCAGTAACTTCCCACCACTGGTAAGGTAGCTAGAACCATTGGTACATTGACTACCCACCCCTGGTAAGGTAGTTGCAACCACTGGTACAGTGGCTACCCACCACTAGTAAGGTAGCTACAACCACTGGTACAGTTGTTATTCACCACTGGTAAGATAGCTACAACCACTGGTACAGTGGCTATTCGCCACTGGTAAGGTAGCTACAACCACTGGTACAGTGGCTATTCACCACTGGTAAGGTAGCTACAACCACTGGTACAGTGGCTATTCACCACTGGTAAGGTAGCTACAACCACTGGTACAGTGGCTATTCACCACTGGTAAGATAGCTACAACCACTGGTACAGTGGCTATTCACCACTGGTAAGGTAGCTACAACCACTGGTACAGTGGCTATTCACCACTGGTAAGATAGCTACAACCACTGGTACAGTGGCTATTCACCACTGGTAAGGTAGCTGCAACCACTGGTAAAGTGGCTACCCAGCACTGGTAAGGCAACTGCAACCACTGGTAAAGTGGCTACCCACCACTGGTCAGGCAGCTACCCACGTTACCAGTAACCCTCCGCGTCAACATATTTTCCTAATATTGATGGTAAACAACACCGGCAAGTTGACGTGTAAGACACACTTACAACACCGGCAAGTTGACGTGTAAGAGACACACTTACAACACTCGGGTATCCTCTCTGTCGACACGTTTGGTCTGCACAACACTCTTCTTCAGTCCAACGCAAGTAAATAGCACACTTGAAATAATAGTAGTAGTAGTAGTAGTAGTAGTAGTATTAGTAGTAGTAGTAGTAGTATTAGTAGTAGTAGTAGTATTAGTAGTAGTAGTAGTAGTAGTAGTAGCATTGAAATGATTAGTCCCTTACCGTTGGTGGGAGGAAGTCAGTCCCTCAAGCCTACAGCACAGGCATTGTTACAAAAAACGCGATTCTAAAAGCTTAGAGATCTCCAGTGAATACTAGAAAGGACTGCCCTTCTAGCATCCAGCCTGTTACTGGGTTTTCGTAACAATTAGTCAGTATCCTTGTCCAATTATCCATTAGAATTTAGTATGATTCAATAGTGCTTCAGGATTACAACTGGTAGGTTACTAACTAGAGAAATTAAAATTTAATAAATTTATTAAGTCTAGAGGTATATTATCAAATTAAATTAAATCAATATCAACAAAATAATAATAATCACTTCTCTCGTATACAGTAGTATTGTACTGAAAGCACATATCACATTTATAATTCTTAAGTACCGTCTGGTACATTAACATTTAATAAGATATTACAAATATGTACAAGTAAGTTTGTGTATGCGTGTAAGTGCTCTAAGTAGTTCGCTATATCTTAAGACTTGACTAGACTTAAACAAGTGACTGACAAAGTCCTCAAATAAACTAACTTCTTGACCAACTGACAATCAGAACAGTCTGCTTGAACAATAAAAAGAATGTTAAGCCCAATAGCAATATAACAAGCAACTGCGACACAGAATCAGGAACAAGGAGATAATATAACGACACTAAGTAGGGACCATCTGCAGATCCTCCACAAGTCACCAAACTCCCATACTACTGAATCTAAGTTCAGCATAAGAAAATCCCCGACTGTGATAATACGCAGATACCAGTACAAGTTAGGTCAGAAGCTACAGCTCAGGACCTGAGTTACTCAGAGTGTCTATGTGACACACAACCTCAGTACAACGTCGAAAATCACTAAGTCTATACAATGTTCTGTGAACAGAGTTCTACAGAACTAACAAGAATAATGAGACAGACAATCTGTCCAACCACCAAGAGAGTCTAGACCAGACTGAATACTTCAGGCGAGGTGAGGACACCCCCTTCCCCCCTCGATCACGTGATAGCTCCGTGGACAGCTGTCGCCCAGCAAGAAGCCGGCAGTCTAAGGAGCCACAAGCAATAATTACAGTAGTTAGACAATCAAGACTTGAACTGAGCACATAATATGTTACATCCTACCTAACAACATAACTATGTCAAATAATATTATAAAGCAATATATTCACGATTTAGCTATTATCGCAAATATAAGCAGTATATAATTATATGAAAAGATAATAATTATATATATACATAATAATCATTGCAACCCATTCAGGGGTTGCAACAGGCATGCGACCAGGACTTAATTAATACTGTGTACTGGATGTGAGATGTAGTAGCTGGAGGTGCCGTGACAGGTGAACGTATACCACGATTCTACGTATGTTTATGAAAGATGTTGCTTCACATCACTTACAGCGTGGTATATAAGGTGTAGCTGCATGTGCTGACCACCTCGCATTATGGCTGACTGACTGATCACATCAATTACTACTACTGCTACTGCTGTTACTTCTGCTGCCACTACTACTGCTACCACTACTACTACTACTACTACTACTACTATTGCTGTTTCCAGTGTTGTATTCACCTGTATTCGGCCCAGCAAGTCTGTTGTGCTGACGGAATGTGACAATAAATATACCCAATCAAACCTGTCTTATTCATGATTTTCCTGACGAAGAAAACATTACCACTACCACCTTTCAGTCTAGTTCACTTATATCTGTGGGCGAAACACTCTCTGGAAATTCTATAGATTGTACTAGAATAGACGAGACGAAGACAGAAGAGTAAATATTTTTGAGTAAGTGGCAGTGAGAGAACAACTGGATCAATAGTATTCAAATGATAGGTACGGAAGTCTAGTGATCACGTGATCAACAGGGAGTCCTGGTCTGAGACCGGAGTGCAGAGACCATCATCACGTGATCAACAGGGAGTCCTGGTCTGAGATGGGAGTGCAGAGACCATCATCACATCAACATAAGCATAACACAACATGACTCATACTACCTATAGCTCAGCTTCGCCGAGGTTGGAAGAAAATGTTTCCGAGTCCACTCATCCCACTAGTGGATTGGAAACGTTTGTCAATCACATGTTTTTCAGAGGCAGTTAGTAGACTACTGCAAGTATTGAACAAATAAAGAAAAGCAGATGGGTCTTGTACATCTTATTTCGCATCGCATTCCATTAGAACCGTGAACCAGACCTATACATACTACATACCTGCTGCCTACACACGAGGTGCTATCGAAAAAATCCCGGACTAGAATTTTCGCGCACTTTCTGGGTGAAATATATGCAGTACACTCCTTTGTGAAGTATCATGGCGAATTTCAGTGCAGTAGGTCATTTCGTTGAGGCCAGACAGGCACTTTTTTTGTTGTGTAGTCAGTGCTTAGTTGCGATTTTTCTGTGTAACAGAATGGAGTTTTTAAAAGACAAAAAATTGTGTTTGTTTGTGTGGAACAGACACATTACTTCAGCAAGCATTCAGCGATGAAGGAATCCAGGACATTACAAGTGCTATGGGAATTTCTTAGGGGTCGTGTCACAGCATATTGACTGAAAATTTGAACATGAGGCGAGTGGCTGCAAAATTTGTGCCCCACTTGATGACTCAAGACCAGAAAGACTATCGTTTTCTGGCCATAAACAACATAACAGTCGACCCCCACTCTCCCTACCCTACAGATCTAGCACCTTGTGACTTCATTCTGTTCTCCAAAACAAAAATGGCACTCAAGGGGCGGCATTTAATGATATGGAGGAGATTCAAGAAGATGCTGTTAGTAAAAAAAGGTTCCAGAAATGTTTGAAGCCGTGGCAGAGGTGCTGGGATCAGTGTGTAGCCTCCCAAGGAGACTACCTGAAGAAGAAATTTTCAACAAGGCTTTTAGGTCAGCCTGTGTATATTATTTATGCAGCAGTCCAGGAACTTTTTGATATCACTTCGTACTTCCACAGTCTCAGTGCATATTTACTGAGGAACTTGTCACCAAGATGCTGGAGAAGAAGGTTGTCACCCCAAGCAATTCCTTATGGAATGTTCCGTTGATCCTTGTACGTAAGATGGAACCTGGCGCCCCAATATTAACTTTTGTTCATACTACTGACAATATAACTACTGTACTAGTCCTTTAAGTAGCACTAGAACTACTTGTATTAAAACTAGTACTATATTAGTACTAGAACTGCCAGGATTAAAACTAGTATTATTTCTATTACTAGAACTAATTAGTGCTTTAACTGGTGCTAGAACTATAATCATTAAACTAGTACTAGAACTGTTACAACTAATGTTAGAATTACTAAGAGAACTAATATTATTATTTTATTATCACACTGGCCGATTCCCACCAAGGCAGGGTGGCCCGAAAAAGAAAAACTTTCACCATCATTCACTCCATCACTGTCTTGCCAGAAGGGTGCTTTACACTACAGTTTTTAAACTGCAACATTAACACCCCTCCTTCAGAGTGCAGGCACTGTACTTCCCATCTCCAGGACTCAAGTCCGGCCTGCCGGTTTCCCTGAATCCCTTCATAAATGTTACTTTGCTCACACTCCAACAGCACGTCAAGTATTAAAAACCATTGTCTCCATTCACTCCTATCAAACACGCTCACGCATGCCTGCTGGAAGTCCAAGCCCCTCGCACACAAAACCTCCTTTACCCCCTCCCTCCAACCCTTCCTAGGCCGACCCCTACCCCGCCTTCCTTCCACTACAGACTGATACACTCTTGAAGTCATTCTGTTTCGCTCCATTCTCTCTACATGTCCGAACCACCTCAACAACCCTTCCTCAGCCCTCTGGACAACAGTTTTGGTAATCCCGCACCTCCTCCTAACTTCCAAACTACGAATTCTCTGCATTATATTCACACCACACATTGCCCTCAGACATGACATCTCCACTGCCTCCAGCCTTCTCCTCGCTGCAACATTCATCACCCACTCTTCACACCCATATAAGAGCGTTGGTAAAACTATACTCTCATACATTCCCCTCTTTGCCTCCAAGGACAAAGTTCTTTGTCTCCACAGACTCCTAAGTGCACCACTCACTCTTTTTCCCTCATCAATTCTATGATTCACCTCATCTTTCATAGACCCATCCGCTGACACGTCCACTCCCAAATATCTGAATACGTTCACCTCCTCCATACTCTCTCCCTCCAATCTGATATTCAATCTTTCATCACCTAATCTTTTTGTTATCCTCATAACCTTACTCTTTCCTGTATTCACCTTTAATTTTCTTCTTTTGCACACCCTACCAAATTCATCCACCAATCTCTGCAGCTTCTCTTCAGAATCTCCCAAAAGCACAGTGTCATCAGCAAAGAGCAGCTGTGACAACTCCCACTTTGTGTGTGATTCTTTATCTTTTAACTCCACGCCTCTTGCCAAGACCCTCGCATTTACTTCTCTTACAACCCCATCTATAAATATATTAAACAACCACGGTGACATCACACATCCTTGTCTAAGACCTACTTTTACTGGGAAAAAATTTCCCTCTTTCCTACATACTCTAACTTGAGCCTCATTATCCTCGTAAAAACTCTTCACTGCTTTCAGTAACCTACCTCCTACACCATACACTTGCAACATCTGCCACATTGCCCCCCTATCCACCCTGTCATACGCCTTTTCCAAATCCATAAATGCCACAAAGACCTCTTTAGCCTTATCTAAATACTGTTCACTTATATGTTTCACTGTAAACACCTGGTCCACACACCCCCTACCTTTCCTAAAGCCTCCTTGTTCATCTGCTATCCTATTCTCCGTCTTACTCTTAATTCGTTCAATTATAACTCTACCATACACTTTACCAGGTACACTCAACAGACTTATCCCCCTATAATTTTTGCACTCTCTTTTATCCCCTTTGCCTTTATACAAAGGAACTATGCATGCTCTCTGCCAATCCCTAGGTACCTTACCCTCTTCCATACATTTATTAAATAATTGCACCAACCACTCCAAAACTATATCCCCACCTGCTTTTAACTAATACTAGTACTAAAACTCTACCTGGAGAGTGTTCCAAGGGTCAGTGTTCCTGCTGCCCAGTCCATGATCAGGCCTCCTGGTGGATTATGACCTCATTAACTAGGTTGTTACTGTAGGCCACATGCAGTGCAATGTACAAATTATAACCCTGCTGATCAAAAACTGACTTTAGGAATCTATAGGATTCCCTCTTGAAGACAGCCAGGGGTCAGTTAGTAATTATCCTTGTGTATGATGGGAGGCTGTTGAATAATATTGAACAACTTACACTTATTGTGATATCTCCCAGTGTATTCATGGTGTAGACAGAAGAACAACATGCTCACGGAAGGCACTAGCGACCGTTTCAGCGGTTTTATCAGGAATGGGTACTAATTCACTGTACCGCGTCAAGTTATCTACCATTACAAGCAGGTGCTTATTTCCCTTCTCCGAGGTCGAGAAGTTCGTCAACAGGTCGACAGAAGTTCTCTCCCAGGGCTCCTTTGTAATGGGATACTTTAGAATGGGGTTAGGACCTGTAATGGTACCCTTGTGCTGTAGGCAAACAACACACTGGTGTACATGCTTGGCAATGTCCATTTTTGATTTACTAGTGAGCGAAAGCCAGTCCCTCTGGGGTAGCTAGTGTACGTAATTCCTTCATACCTACGGGCCCACCAGTATTGTTGCGTCGGGACGACGCGCGGTAGGTGGCCGAGCGTATGTAGACAGCCTGTACTGTCTGCACAGACAGTCCATGCTGTCTGCCAGCTTAGTTCATATTTCGCGCCACTCAGGTGCCGCCCTCTGTAGCCAGGCCTCTAGGTAGGCACGCCACCCTGCCGGCCCATGCCTCTCCCTCATTCCTAGGCTGACCGACTTGAGAGACACAGGTGTTCCCCCTCCACGGACTGGCTTGCGGTCACTCCCTCACACTGCCCGTTGTGTACTCACTCCTACCCAATTAAAGCCAAACTAGTCCACGGCCGTATCATTGCTACCTGCGCTACCTTCATCGGCACTAAACCGCTGTTCAACAGTAAGAACAGCAATAACAATGGGGATATATTTTATCATCTATTGAGCCTTTTCCTTTCGTAATGAGTGATTTCTGTGTGAATTTGGGACCAGTCCCACTAGGATTTTCCATGTGTAAATTATGACGCATCTTTCTCGCCTACATTCCAAGGAGTACAGGTCAAAGGACGTCAGACTTTTCTAGTAATTAAGGAGTTTGGCTGAACTTGTATATGCAGTGAAGGTTCTCTGTACATTCTCCAGATATGCCATTTTGCCTGCCTTGAAAGAGGCTCTTACTATACAGTAGGATTCCAGCCCAGAGAGAACAAGTGACTTAAAAAGAATCATCACTGGCTTGTCATCTCAGATACTAGACACTGTACCCTACAGTGCTGTACTAGGCTAGGCTAGGCTAGGCTAGGCTAGGCTAGGCTAGGGAGCGAGGAACAGTAAAGGTTAAGATGAACGTTATATGTACTAGATTAATCCCTTAAAGGGGAGGGAAGGGGTGTGCCTTTATACTAGGAAGGGCTCTTGTTCCAAGGAAATGGAGATACCTCTCCCTGTATATGTAAGCAGATTTCCTCCCATTCCACAGGCACTGCATGTCTCAGTAGTAGTAACCAGTTACCAGTCTAGTAACCAGTTACCGTAACCGTCCGTTGACTCAACGACCAACCGTCTTGAGTCACGGTCTTCATATTGTGCTGAGCTGACACTATTTCAAAACACCCACTACGGGGTACTGGCCAGACGGCTAGGGAGTTTTACGAGTGTATCCAAGGAGATAGGTAACGGCTGCGGGTTCTCTCCACATATCTACGATTATACGTAATAACAGCCTACGTGAGTATTTCTACCCTAATCCACGTATCGAACTCCCACATGATACATGGCTCCCATGGGTTTAGCGCTTTCCTTGCAATATAATAAAAATATTTTGTGGATGTTCAAGTGTTGGCAAGAGGTGTGAGAATAAAAGATAAAGAATCTGACACAAAGCGGGAGTTGTCGCAGTTGCTTTTTGCTGATGACACTGTGCTTTTAGGAGAGTCTGCAGAAAAGTTGCAGTGGTTTGTGGACGAATTTTTGGAGGGTGTGTAAAAGAAGGAAATTAAAAATGAGCATAGGAAAGAGCAAGGTGATGAGGATAAAAAAAGGGTAATGAAAGATTGTATATCATATTGGAGGGAGAGAGTATGGAGGAAGTGAATGAAGTGGGCGTGTCAGCAGATGGGTTTATGAAAGACAAGGTGAACCATAGAACTGGTGATGGGAAAAAAGGTAGGTGGTGCACTGAGGAGTTTGTGGAGACAAAGAATGTTATCTATGGAAGCAAAGAAGGTAATGTTTCACACCCATATATGAGAATATATGGGTGTGAAACATAGGTGTTGACTGCTGCAACTAGAAGGCTGGAGGCAGTGGAGATGTCGTGTCTGAGGGCAATGTGCAGTGTGAACATTATGCAGAGAATCTGTAGCTTGGAGATTAGAAGGAGGTGAGGGGGTTTCTAAAAAGTATTATCCAGAGGGCTGAGGAGGAGTTGTTGAAATGGTTCAGACATTTAGAGAGGATGGAACAAAACAGAAAGACTTGGAGGGTGTATAGATTTGTAATGGAAGGAAAGCAGGGTCGTCCTAGGAAGGGTTAGAGGGAGAGGGTAAAGGAGGTTTTGTGTACAAGGGGCTTAGACCTCCAGCAGGCGTGCGTGAGCATGTTAGATAGGAGAGAGTGGAAACAAATGTTTTTTTATTGTTTGACGTACTGTTGCAGAGTGAACAATGTAACATTTATAAAGGGATTCAGGGAAATCGACAGACGAAACTTGAGTCCTGGAGATGAGAAGTACAGTACCTGCACTCTGAAGGAGTGCAGGTACTGCACCTTTTTTAACTGTAGTGTAGGTATTCCTCTACCAGGACAGTGATGGAGGGAATTATGATGAAAGTGTTTATTTTTTTCAGGTCACCCTGTCTTGGTGTGAAACGGCTGATGTGTTAACAAAAAAAAATAAAAATTATAATTATTATTATTATTATTATTATTATTATTATTATTATTATTATTATTATTATTATTATTATTATTATTATTATTAAGATAAAGGAGGAAGGAGATAAAGATGAAAAAAAGATAAAGATGAAAAAAAGAGGAAAAACAAGATAAATACATAACAAAAAGAAAGGAATAAAGTGAGGTCAGTGGTCAAGAGAGGTCATTCTGTCCTAAGGTGTCAGGGGATTAGCGTGGGGTGTTACTGAGCACCATGGCTTGCTGTAGTGTTTTAGAATCTCAGGTTAAAGTGTTGAAGAAGGAGGTTCCACTTCTTCAGGAGGAGAATAGGAGACTAACACTAACAAAATTCCAGAAATAAATTATGTAGAACAACAGGACGATAATGAACTATGCACGATTGGGGTAACTAAAGACGACATGATCCTCAGACAAATAGAGATATTAAAACCTAACAAATACCCAGGCCATGATGAACTGTTTGCAAGGGTTTTAAAGTAATGTAAAGAGGAACTTAGCAAACCTTTGGTGAATTTTTTCAACATATAACTAGACAAGTGGAAAATAGCAAATGTAATACCTATTTACAAGGCAGGTGACAGGTCCTTGACTTCGAACTATAGACCAATAAACCTTACCTCCATAGTGGGAAAATTTATGGAATCAATAATTGCCAAAGCAGTTCATAGCCATCTTGAAAGGCATAAATTGATTAATGAATATCAACACAGTTTTACAAAGGGAAGTTCCTGTCTTACGAATTTGTGATGTAGTTCAACTATCCTTGGTAAGTCGCTAAGGGAGACCTAATTTAACCTTGGCAAATAGCTGCCACACATGCCTTTTGGCTTAAGTCTGAGGTCTTTTGTTCTTGACGGTGTCAGATCTCAGCATCAGGTCAAAACACGTGGTGCACACCCCATTGTGGAGGGGGTGCTTTGAGGACAATATAAGCCCAAGGAACAACTGAGGAAAGAGAGTCGAGCGGAGCTCTGGCCTGTGGGGAGAGTTCTGAGCAGGGAGATTTGGGTGGAGCTGCTGCTGGTGTGCAGAGCTGAGCAGGAGTCGAGCGGAGCTCTGGCCTGTGGGCAGAGCTGACCTGGAGAGTCTCGGGAGGAGAGACTGTTGAAGACATTGGGCAGAGTACTGGTGTAGAGCAGTACTCGGCTGTGTAGGTCTTGGGACTGTGGCTAGAGTGTGGTTTAGTTCCTGTGGTGAACTGTCCTTTGAACTATATTGTAAGTTATATTCTGTTTTGTCAGCTGATTGTATTCCCTGTCTCACTGCTTATATGAACAATCCCCATTTATCTAAACTCCTGTTTCCAAATATATTATTATACAAGGACTTAATAATAAACTGTGTTTGAGTGGAATAGTAATATTCACTGTCCCCGTTATTCATTCTTTTATTCATTATTTTATTTCAAGTAGTGAGAGGGTGAGTAGTGCGGTGGTAGAGTAATGAGAGGCGATGGTGTAGTCACCAGTGACCTCACATTACCTCCGCTAATCACTCGGCTCACCTCTCCTGCCTATCCTGCCCCTCTCCCACCTCTCCTGCCTACTCCCATTTACTCCGTTATTCCCCAATTATCCTTTCGTCCATTACCCCCCTACAAGACAATTTATTAACTTTATCTCACTAAGGTATTTGAGGAGGTAGATCATGGTAATGAATATGATATTGTGTATATGGACTTCAGTAAGGCGATACAGTTCCACATCAGAGGCTACTGAGGAAACTTAAGGCACAGGGAATAGGAGAAATTTTTTCCTGGGTAGAGGCATGGCTGACAAATGGGCAGCAGAGAGTTTGCAAAAATGGGGAGAAATCAGAGTGAGGAAGCATCACAAGCGTTGTTATTGATTGTGAAAAGGATTTAGGAGTTCTGGTTAGCAGTGGTCAGTAGTCACGAGCAATCATAGTCCTGAGCTGCTTTGGGGATTAGTGTGGAGGGTTACAAAGCCATGACTTGCTTCTGCATTGTCTTAAAATCTGAGGTTGGAGTGTTGAAGGAGGAGGTCCTACTTCTCCAGGAGGAAATTAGGAGGCTGAAGGTTCACCTCGATGGGTTTGGGAGTGAGTGTGAGGTGGCTGGAGTGGTTGAGGGGAATGAAGATACCAGCACTGAAGTGCAGTCTGCCACTCGCTGCGAGGAGGCTGAAGGTGGGGATGACAAAAACGCAGCTACCAGGAGTGAGGTGCAGTCCAGCACCTGCTACAAGTGGCGAGTAATTCCCAGTAATGAGAGAAGCATCAAAATAAGGAAAGTTAAGAGAGAATATTTGAAGGTAGGAAATAGCTTCTCTGTTCTTCAGGATGAGTGTACTTCAGTGGTCAGTAAAGGTAAAGGTACTACTTCCCCTGCTAATAGAGGTAAGTGAATTCTTGTGGTTTGTGACTCACAGGTAAGATATATGGACCGTGCCTTCTGTGATAGGAATAAGAAGGTGAGAGAGAGAGCTAGTGTGCTTCCCTGGACCTGGTGGTGGTGACATAGTCAACAGGTTGGATAATATCATGTATGGTAATGGGAACAAGCCCATTATCTCTCTCAGTACTTGGGGAAATGATATTGAGAAGGGTAGGAGAGATGAGCTGCTAGATAAGTACAGGTCAGCTATAGATTTAATTAGGTCTAAGAGAGGGGTCCCAGTCATATGTAGCATCTTGCCTAGAAGGGAAGTGGGCAATAAATAGTTGTCTAGGGCAACTGGTGTAAATTGCTGGCTAGAAAGATATTGTAAGGAACTTGTAATCCCATTCATTGACAAATGGGACAACTTTTATGGCAAACATGATATGTATGCAAGGGATGGGGTACATCTTTCTGGGGCAAGGGTGGTAGTATTTGCCAACTCGATCGAGAGGGCCATTGCTGACAAGTCTAGGATTTTAAACTGACAGAAGATAGAGGTATGGATGTGTGTGGGAAACAGTGAGGTTGCAACAATAGGGTTGAAAACAGTAAATGTTTAAACGACATTCATCATAAAGTTACAAGTAAAGAAAACAGATCAGGTCACCAAAGGGAGACAGCAAAGGGCAGCAAGAGACTAGCTCCCTTAAGGTTTACTGTACTAATAGTAGAAGTGTAAGAAATAAGATAGATGAGCTAATATTAATTGTGAGTGCAGGAAGCATAGATATTATTGCTATAATCCGATAGAGAAACGCCTTCTGAATGTCACATACAAGGCTATAAATTATTCCACACTGGTAGGGTTAACAGGAAGGGTGGTGGAGTAGCGATGTATGTCAGAGACAATTTAAATTGTTGTGTTAGACAAGATATAAAATTAGAAGCATCAGCCACTGAATCTGTTTGGTTACAGCTTCTCGAGGGCCGTGAAAAACTAATCTTGGACGTGATTTACAGGCCCCAGACCTTGATAGAGAGTATAGTAAACTCCTATGGGACGAAATTTGTAAGGCATCTACATACGAAAATGTTGTGCTAATGGGAGATTTTAACTTAAGACAAATTGACTGGAGCAGTTTGACAGGAAATTTGGAGTTGAGTAACTTTCTTGATACGATTCAGGATTGTTTTTTTAAAACAGTTTGTGACAGAACCAACTAGAGGACATAACCTGCTTGACTTGGTTCATGCCAGCAGGGAATCACTAATTAATAATCTTGAGGTTAATGATGAGCTTGGGAAAAGTGATCACAAATCACTCAGTTTTAATATATCATGGAATTACCCTAATAATGACTCATTTCATAGGACCGAGGAATCACCTGGGTGGACTGAACTCGAATGACCTGACTATGGATCAGGTAGGAGGTGATGGCTGCTAATATGATGTTTTCCAGGGCATAGTTCTAACTTCTCAGACAATTTGTGTTCCAAATAGGGGAATCAGATCAAGCAAAAATGATCCTTAATGGATGAACAATAGATTAAAACATCTCATTGGTCAAAAGAGAAGCATATATAGGCGAATCAAAAG
This sequence comes from Cherax quadricarinatus, assembly GCF_038502225.1. Taxonomy (NCBI): domain Eukaryota; kingdom Metazoa; phylum Arthropoda; class Malacostraca; order Decapoda; family Parastacidae; genus Cherax; species Cherax quadricarinatus. The sequence continues at coordinate 5,265,979 of NC_091294.1, read as the reverse complement.
AGGAGAGGGGCAGTTAAGAAATCAATATATTCAGTTAAAGGGAGAAATAAAAAAGACAATAAGAAAGGCAAAAGCAGATTATGAGGTTAAAGTTACAAGAGAATCGGAGACTAATCCAAAAGGATTCTTTCAGGTATACAGAAGTAAGATTAGGGACAAGATAGGCCCACTCAAAAGTTACTCAGGTCAGCTCACCGGCAGTAATAAGGAAATGTTTAGAGTTTTTAACACTTACTTCCTCTCAGTTTTTACACAGGAAGATACTAGTGATATTCCAGAAATAATAAATTATGTAGAACAGGACGATAATAAACTATGCATGATTAGGGTCACAAGTGACAGTTCGTAGACAAATAGATAAATTAAAACCAAACGAATCCCCAGGCCCTGATGAACTGTATGCAAGGGTTCTAAAGGAATGTAAAGAGGAGCTTAGCGAACCTTTCACTAATCTTTTGAATATATAACTACACACTGGCATAGTGCAAGATAAGTGGAAAATGGCAAATGTGATACCTATTTTTAAAGCAGGTGACAGGTCCTTAGCTTCAAACTATAGACCAATAAGCCTAACCTCCATAGTGGGTAAATCTATGGAATCAATAATTGCCAAGGCAATTCATAGCCATCTTGAAAAGCATAAATTGATCAATGAATCTCGGCACGGTTTTACAAAAGATCATTCCTGAATTACGAATTTGTTGACTTTTCACTAAGGTATTTGAGGAGGTAGATCATGGTAATGAATATGATATTCTGTATATGGACTTCAGTAAGGCTTTTGATAGAGTCCCTCATCAGAGACTCTTGAGGAAAATTAAGACACATGGAATGGGAGAAATTTTTTTCAGGATAGAGAGATGTTTGACAGATAGGCAGCAGAGAGTTTGCATAAATGGGGGCACGTCACAAGCGTTGTTGTTCACAATCTACATAACCGACATAGATGAGGGAATAGATAGCGACATAAGCAAGTTTGCTGATTACACCAAAATAGGCCGACCAATTCATTCTGGCGAGAACATGAGAGCACTCCAGGAAGGATACACAAATAACCCGCACATAAAAGTCGGACCGAAACGTCGTCGTAAGCTTCTGTCTTTTATGTGCGGGTTATTTGTGTATCGTTCCAGTCACGGTATTGTGCCTTTTTGTTATTTATTCACTCCAGGAAGATTTGAATAGAGTGATGCAGTGGTCGGAGAAGTGGCAGATGCAGTTTAATATAGACAAATGCAAAGTTCTAAACATTGGACAGGAAAACAACCATGCCACATATAGACTAAATAATGTAGAGCTTAATATTACTGAGTGCAAAAATGATTTGGGAGTTCTGGTTAGCAGTAATCTGAAACCAGGACAACAGTGCATAAATGTTCACAATAAAGTAAACAGAATCCTTGGCTTCATATCGAGAAGAATAAATAATAGAAGTCCTCAGGTTGTTCTTCAACTCTATACATCCTTGGTTAGGCCTCATTTAGATTATGCTGCACAGTTCTGGTCACCGTATTACAGAATGGATATAAATGCTCTGGAAAACGTACAAAGGAGGATGACAAAGTTGATCCCATGTTTCAGAAATCTTCCCTATGAGGATAGACTGAGGACCCTGAATCTGCACTCTCTACGAAGGAGTAGAATTAGGGGGGATATGATTGAGGAGTATAAATGGAAAACAGGAATAAATAAAGGAGATGTAAATGGCGTGCTAAAAATATCCAGCCAAGACAGGGCTCGCAGCAATGGTTTCAAGTTGGAAAAATTCAGATTCAGGAAGGATATAGGAAAGTACTGGTTTGGTAATAGAGTTGTGGATGAGTAGAACAAAGTCCCGAGTACTGTTATAGAAGCTAAAACTGACTGGCTTGTGCTAGTATGTCTGATGCCGTGCTCCTTCCTTAAGTGGATGTGACCTGGACCTGTCTAGGTTAAGTCAGTGACATAAGCCGGTAGGCGACATGGACTTGCCTCACATAGGTCAGTAGGCCTGCTGCAGTGTTCCTTTTTTATGTTATTATGTTTTTAATACAGCTTGTGTCAGTTGTAGAGATGGTAAGAATAAAGAGTTTCTCCTCCCCTTCACCCCGGGTAGTTGTGAGGGGGGCATGGTCCCTCTCACCTGGGGTAGTAGTGAAGGGGAATCATCCCCCACTCCATTGGTAGTAGTGAGGGGGGATGTCCTCACCCACCCAGGGTAGTAGTGTGGGAGGGGGGAGATTTCCATTACACCCTGGTTAGTAGTGTGTTATGGGAGGGTCCCCTCACACCCTGGGTGCCAGTGTGTTAAGGGAAAGATCCCCCTCTCCCATGGTTGTTGTGTAAGGGGGGTGGTCCCAACACCATGGGTAAGAGAGTGCGAGGTGGGAGGCTTCTCCCTCCCTGTGTGATGGGGGAGGTGATGTACGTCAGTGGTGGAGGGGTGGGGCGAGGAGAATGGGCTAGTAGGAAAATTATCAACGCTCTTGGGAGAGTTTATTTGGTGGGTTTATGTGGTGGAGTGAGAGTACTGGTAATGGCATGGGTGAAGTTAGGGGAGGATGTTGGGGTTATGGATCTGGGGGATGTGAGGAGGGTGACTAGACGCCATGGTGATGGTGTTCCTACAACTGTATCCAAGGCAATCTCGACTCTCCCTTCACACACACGCACACACACACACACACACACACACACACACACACACACACACACACACACAGGAGCTCGGACTCGACCCCCGCAACCTCAACTAGGTGAGTACACACACACACACACACACACACACACACACACACACACAGTGAGCGCCTGTGACGAAGGGGATCCCACAGGGGTCAATACTAGGACCAGTGCTATTTTTGGTATATGTAAATGACATGATGGAAGGGTTAGGCTCATGAGTGTCCCTGTTCGCAGATGATGTGAAGTTAATGAGGAGAATTAAATCAGACGAGGATCAGGCAGGATTTCAAAGAGACCTGGACAGACTGGACACCTGGTCCAGCAACTGGTCCAGCAAAGTCATGAAGACTGGGGAAGGGCAAAAAAGACCACAGACAGAGCACTTTGAGTATGCTTCACTTTCTTGGTTTGCCTGCCCCCCTCTCATCTGCGACTGCTTGACAGAGTAGAGAACAGAGCAAGACGTCTCATCTCTCGCCTGGACCCATCCTGGATAGATCTGTCATTTCAGCAGAGCCTTCAACACAGGAGGGATGTGGGTGGCCTTACTGTTATGTACAAGGCCAATAATGTCAAAGTACCACACTTGGATCCACTTCGAGGACAGCGTGAAGCAAGTTTCTATACCACAAGACGGGCAGAAAGCAGCAACTTCACTCTGGCTGTACCCTTCTCCAGAACATCACTTCATCTGAGATCAATTATCCCCAGGATGACTCGAGTCTGGAACACATTCGTACAGCATTATGATGTCAACGAGATAAAGTCAGTTGATCAAATGAAAATGCTGGCCCACAGATGGCTCCAACTTCATCCTGTTCGTTTTTATTGTTATGAGACATACGTCTCATAAAAATAAAAACGCTTTCAAATGAGCTGATGAAGGTAACAGCTCTTAGCTTGCCAATAAAGTTAGGAATCCTTAACCTGTAAATAGCTTGTCAATAAAGCTAGGGATCCTTAACCTTGTCAAACCCTGGAAATAAATGGTATAAAATACCGACACAATGGCAATATAAACACAAATGCAGTATAATGTGATCCTTTATTGACTACGTTTCGCCCACACAGTGGGCTTTTTCAAGTCACAAACAGTTCTGTTTGTGACTTGAAAAAGCCCACTGTGTGGGCGAAACGTAGTCAATAAAGGATCACATTATACTGCATTTGTGTTTATATTGCCATTGTCAAACCCTGTGTAAAAAAAAAAAAAAAAAAAGAGTATAGGCTAGGTGGACAAAGACTGCAAACCTCACTCAAGGAGAAAGATCTTGGGGTGACCATAACACCGAGCATGTCTCCGGAAGCACACATCAGCGAAATAACTGCTGCAGCATATGGGCGCCTGGCAAACCTCAGAATAGCGTTCCGATACTTTAGTAAGGAATCGTTCAAGACACTGTACACTGTGTACGTCAGGCCCATACTGGAGTATGCAGCACCAGTTTGGAACCCACACCTGGTCAAGCACGTCAAAAACTTAGAGAAAGTGCAAAGGTTTGCAACAAGGTTAGTCCCGGGGCTCAGGGGAATGTCCTATGAAGAAAGGTTGAGGGAAATCGGCCTGACGACACTTGAGGACAGGAGGGTCAGGGGAGACATGATAACGACATGCAAAATACTGCGCCGAATATATATATGGTGGACAGAGACAGAATGTTCCAGAGATGGGACACAGTAACAAGGGATCACAGTTGGAAGTTGAAGACTCAGATGAATCGCAGGGATGTTAGGAAATATTTCTTCAGTCATAGAGTTGTCAGGAAGTGGAATAGCCTGGGTAGTGATTTAGTAGAGGCAGGATCCATACATAGCTTTAAGAAAAGGTACGATAAAGCTCTTGGAACAGGGAGAGAGTGGATTTATTAGCCCACCAATGATTAAAGTTTGAAGC
>NC_091294.1:5231421-5256421 GCF_038502225.1 Cherax quadricarinatus | reverse complement strand
TCTATTGGTAATCCCCGTTATGTATAATGGGAGGGGGGGGTTGCACCGTCTGACGAATCTTCTGCTTTCGTAGGGAGCGTTTTTTGTGTGCAGATTTGGGACTAGTCCATTTAGGTTTTACAGGTTTAAATTTTGATGTACCTATTTCGCCTGCACTCCAGGGAGTACAGGTCAAGGGCCTTCAAACGTTCCCAGTAATTGAGTTGCTTTACTGAGCTTATACGAGCAGTGATGGTCCTCAATACATTCTTCAGATGTACATTTCCGTCTGCCTTGAAAGGGGGTGTTAGTGTACAACAGTATTTCAGCCTAGATAGAACAAGTGGGTTACAGGGGTTCATTATTGACTTTGTATTCCTTGTTTTGAAGGTTCTCATTATCCATCCTATTATTTTCCTCACAGTAGTGATAATAACATTCTTGTGGTCCTTGAAGGTGAGATCCTTCGACATTATCACTCCTAAATCCTTCACATTAGTTTTTCGCTCTATTATGTGAATCGAATTTGTCTTATACTCCATTCTAGCTTTTAATTCCTCAAGTTCTCCATAAGAGAACAGCCGGAATTTGTCCTCATCGTTCATCATAATGTATCACTGGTCAACAACCAAAATGCTTCCGAGACCAGAGTAGCAATTTCCAACTAATTTTAGGTCACTGATAATAAATATCATGGTTAAAATTGTTTGTTAACTCTACTTTTCAATATAGACCTACGTGTCACAACAGGTTCCAACAGGCTTGTGGCAATGTGTTTCTTACAACATTCACAGTCTGACTGACCTTCATTATTGTTCCAGCAGTCATAGAAGGTGGTTGTGATGTCCAAGTTTATATTTTGAGGTAAAAGGTCCGTGATTGTCTTAGCCAAACACTTTCTGAACTGCTGCTTTCTATGTAAGTGGGACAGCTGTGCAAGAGGCTCCCACTACATCAGGAGAGACTGGCCACCTCGTCAGTCACTGGAGCCTGGGATGAAAAATGTTCAACATCCATCTCTCACTGAACCAAACTAAATTTTGCTACCACCACTACACATAAAACTGGGGATGATGAAAAACTTTGTAAAAGCTATGGACAAATCCGGTCAGGGATTCAAGTATTTAACATCAAAATTCCCCTCACTGAGCGACGCTAAGATAAGAGAAGGCGTCTTCAATGGTCCTCAGATTCGAGAGCTTCTTAAAGATGGTGCCTTTGAATCAGACCTTCATAGGGAGGAGAAAGCTGCTTGGGAAACATTCAAGTTAGTGACGAAGGGATTTCTCGGAAACAGAAGGGAAGGTAACTATGAAGAATTGGTGGAAAACCTCATCAAGGCTTACAAGAACATGGGATGTAACATGTCACTTAAAATCCACTTCTTGGACTCACATTCAGACATTATAAAAGCGAACTGTGGAGCAGTTAGTGACGAACATGGTGAAAGGCTTCACCAAGATATTTCAGCCATGGAAAAATGGTACCAGGACAAATGGTGCACAAGAATGCTTGCAGACTATAGCTGGACATTGGCAAGAGATGATTCTTCAGCCCACTATAAGCGTCAAGCAAAAAGGCAGAGAGTAGGTACGGATTAGAGTTTAAAACATACTGATACTTATAGTACGTTATACTAAAATAATCAAATATTACACGTCTCGTACCTACAGCCATTAAGCATTTTTCAAGGTGATATTTAGATTCAAGACATGAAAATAAGTAAGAATTAACTGATCTCATTTAAGAAGCAAACAACTTTTCAAAAATTGTGCGAAAATTCTGCGACTTATTGGAAGACTTTGTTTATATCTGCTTGAAAATTCACAGTGTCCTCAATGGATGACATTCTCAGGCAAATTTTAGTATTGTCAACAAAGGAAGACCGTCTGTGTCAGGTATGAGGATGAGGAAAAGGATGGGGACGAGTACAGTGCACTGTGGAGCAGAACTTTTCACTGTGGCAGCTTCAACTTATTTCTGTTTACTATTACTCTTTTATTCTCGTGGATAGAAAATTAAAGATCCTTTTGCCCACTTTTCCAGTTATTCCTTCGGTATGAATTTTGTGCGCTATTACACCATGATCTCAGTTGTCGAAGCCTTTCGTAAAGTCTGTGTATATTACATCTGCATTCTGTTTGTCCTCCATTGCATCCAAGACTATGTAATAGTGGACCTGTAACTCAGGACTACAGACCCCCACCTACCTGTAACTCAGGACTACAGACTCCCACCCACCTGTAACTCAGGATTACAGACCCCCACCTACCTGTAACTCAGGACTACAACCCCCTACCTACCTGTAACTCAGGACTACAGTCCCCCACCTACCTGTAACTCAGGACTGTAATAAAGTTAGTAGAATTACCGACAATATGTAAAGTAAAAGGACACAAGTGCAACTAATGTGACATTTTATTGTGGCAACGTTTCGCTCTCCAGGGCTTGATAAAGCTCCTGGAGAGCGAAACGTTGCCACAATAAAATGTCACATTAGTTGCACTTGTGTCCTTTTACTTTACAACTCAGGACTACAGACCCCCACCCACCTGTAACTCAGGACTACAGACCCCCACCCACCTGTGACTCAGGACTACAGACCCCCACCCACCTGTGACTCAGGACTACAGACCCCCACCCACCTGTAACTCAGGACTACAGACCCCCACCCACCTGTGACTCAGGACTACAGACCCCCACCCACCTGTAACTCAGGACTACAGACCCCAACCCACCTGTAACTCAGGACTACAGACCCCTACCCACCTGTAACTCAGGACTACAGACCCCCACCCACCTGTAACTCAGGACTACAGACCCCCACCCACCTGTAACTCAGGACTACAGACCCCCACCCACCTGTAACTCAGGACTACAGACCCCCACCCACCTGTGACTCAGGACTACAGACCCCCACCCACCTGTAACTCAGGACTACAGACCCCCACCCACCTGTAACTCAGGACTACAGACCCCCACCTACCTGTAACTCAGGACTACAGACCCCCACCCACCTGTAACTCAGGACTACAGACCACCACCCACCTGTAACTCAGGACTACAGACCCCCACCCACCTGTGACTCAGGACTACAGACCCCACCCACCTGTAACTCAGGACTACAGACCCCACCCACCTGTAACTCAGGACTACAGACCCCCACCCACCTGTAACTCAGGACTACAGACCCCTACCCACCTGTAACTCAGGACTACAGACCCCCACCCACCTGTAACTCAGGACTACAGACCACCACCCACCTGTAACTCAGGACTACAGACCCCACCCACCTGTAACTCAGGACTACAGACCCCCACCCACCTGTAACTCAGGACTACAGACCCCCACCCATCTGTAACTCAGGACTACAGACCCCCACCCACCTGTAACTCAGGACTACAGACCCCCACCCACATGTGACTCAGGACTACAGACCCCCACCCACCTGTGACTCAGGACTACAGACCCCCACCCACCTGTAACTCAGGACTACAGACCCCCACTCACCTGTAACTCAGGACTGCAGACCCCCACCCACCTGTAATTCAGGACTACAGAACCCCACCCACCTGTAACTCAGGACTACAGACCCCCACCCACCTGTAACTCAGGACTACAGACCCCCACCCACATGTGACTCAGGACTACAGACCCCCACCCACCTGTGACTCAGGACTACAGACCCCCACCCACCTGTGACTCAGGACAACAGACCCCCACCTACCTGTAACTCAGGACTACAGACCCCCACCCACCTGTAACTCAGGACTACAGACCACCACCCACCTGTAACTCAGGACTACAGACCCCACCCACCTGTAACTCAGGACTACAGACCCCCACCCACCTGTAACTCAGGACTACAGACCCCCACCCATCTGTAACTCAGGACTACAGACCCCCACCCACCTGTAACTCAGGACTGCAGACCCCCACCCACCTGTAACTCAGGACGATAGACCCCCACCCACCTGTAACTCAGGACTACAGACCCCCACCCACCTGTAACTCAGGACTACAGACTCCCACCCACCTGTAACTCAGGACTACAGACCCCCAACCACCTGTAACTCAGGACTACAGACCCCCACCCACCTGTAACTCAGGACTGCAGACCCCCACCCACCTGTAACTCAGGACTACAGAACCCCACCCACCTGTAACTCAGGACTACAGACCCCCACCCACCTGTAACTCAGGACTACAGACTCCCACCCACCTGTAACTCAGGACTACAGACCCCCACCCACCTATAACTCAGGACTACATACCCTCACCCACCTGTAACTCAGGACTACAGACCCCCATCTACCTGTAACTCAGGACTACAGACCCCCACCCACCTGTAACTCAGGACTACAGACCCCCACCCACCTGTAACTCAGGACTACAGAGCCTCACCCACCTGTAACTCAGGACTACAGACCCCCACCCACCTGTAACCTCAGGACTACAAACCCCCACCCACCTGTAACTCAGGACTACAGATCCCCACCTACCTGTAACTCAAGACTACAGACCCCCACCCACCTGTAACCTCAGGACTACAGACCCCCACCCACCTGTAACTCAGGACTACAGACCACCACCCACCTGTAACCTCAGGACTACAGATCCCCACCCACCTGTAACTCAGGACTACAGACCCCCCCCCACCTGTAACTCAGGACTACAGAGCCACTCCCACCTGTAACTCAGGACTACAGACCCCCACCCACCTGTAACCTCAGGACTACAGAGCCCCACCCACCTGTAACTCAGGACTACAGACCCCCACCCACCTGTAACCTCAGCACTACAGACCCCCACACACCTGTAACTTAGGACTACAGACCCCCACCTACCTGTAACCTCAGGACTACAGACCCCCACCCACCTGTAACTCAGGACTACAGATCCCCACCCACCTGTAACTCAGGACTACAGGCCCCCACCCACCTGTAACTCAGGACTACAGAGCCCCACCCACCTGTAACACAGGACTACAGACCCCCACCCACCTGTAACCGCAGCACTACAGACCCCCACACACCTGTAACTCAGGACTACAGATCCCCACCTACCAGTAACTCAGGACTACAGACCCCCACTCACCTGTAACCTCAGGACTAAAGACCCCCACCCACCTGTAACTCAGGACTACAGACCCCCACCCACCTGTAACCTCAGGACTACAGACCCCCACCCACCTGTAACTCAGGACTACAGACCCCCACCCACCTGTAACCTCAGGACTACAGACCCCCACCCACCTGTATCTCAGGACTACAGACCCCCACCCACCTGTAACCTCAGGACTACAGACCCCCACCCACCTGTAACTCAGGACTACAGATCCCCACCCACCTGTAACCTCAGGACTACAGACCCCCACCCACCTGTAACTCAGGACTACAGCCCCCACCCACCTGTAACCTCAGGACTACAGAGCCACTCCCACCTGTAACCTCAGGACTACAGAGCCCCACCCACCTGTAACTCAGGACTACAGACCCCCACCCACCTGTAACCTCAGGACAACAGTGCCCCACCCACCTGTAACTCAAGACTACAGACCCCCACCCACCTGTAACCTCAGGACTACAGACCCCCACCCACCTGTATAACCTCAGGACTACAGACCCCCCCCCACCTGTAACCTCAGGACTACAGACCCCCACCCACCTGTAACTGTAACTCAGGACTATAGGTTCTTTTACAAAGGTGCTTTGTATGTTAAAGAACCTTGATGATAAGGGTTGTTTCGTCAGTGTCAGCAGCTGGCGATAAGGATATGTGGTCAGTGTCAGCAGCTGGCGATAAGGTTGTGTCGACAATGTCAGCAGCTGGTGATAAAGTTGTGTCATCAGTGTCAGCAGCTGGTGATAAAGTTGTATCATCAGTGTCAGCAGCTGGTGATAAAGTTGTATCATCAGTGTCAGCAGCTGGTGATAAAGTTGTATCATCAGTGTCAGCAGCTGGTGATAAAGTTGTGTTCTCAATGTTAGCAGCTGGTTATAAGTTTGTGTCGTCAGTGTCAGCAGCTGGTGATAAAGTTGTGTTCTCAATGTTAGCAGCTGGTTATAAGTTTGTGTCGTCAGTGTCAGCAGCTGGTGATAAAGTTGTGTTCTCAATGTTAGCAGCTGGTTATAAGTTTGTGTCGTCAGTGTCAGCAGCTGGTAATAAGGTTGTGTTCTCAATGTTAGCAGCTGGTTATAAGTTTGTGTCGTCAGTGTCAGCAGCTGGTAATAAGGTTGTGTTCTCAATGTTAGCAGCTGGTTATAAGTTTGTGTCGTCAGTGTCAGCAGCTGGTAATAAGGTTGTGTTCTCAATGTTAGCAGCTGGTTATAAGTTTGTGTCGTCAGTGTCAGCAGCTGGTAATAAGGTTGTGTTCTCAATGTTAGCAGCTGGTTATAAGTTTGTGTCGTCAGTGTCAGCAGCTGGTAATAAGGTTGTGTTCTCAATGTTAGCAGCTGGTTATAAGTTTGTGTCGTCAGTGTCAGCAGCTGGTGATAAGCATAACTTCAACTGGTGATATATGGCAGGTCAGACCTTCACAATACTTGACAGTTGGATAAACCTTCGATGAGTTCCCAGAGCTTTTCTACTCCCAGAGTCTTACTTTGGGCCAGGCATGGCTGATGATTGCCTGGTCAACGAGGCTGTTGCTGCTGGCGGCCTGCAGACCCACATATCCAACACAGCCTGGTTGATCTGGCACCTGGTGTAGATGCTTGTCCAGTTTGCTCTTAAGACTTCTACACTTGTTCTAGCAGTGTTTCTGATGTCTTCTGGAAAGATGTTGGATAGTCTGGGGACACAGATGTTGATATATTGTTTGCCTATTGTGCCCACTGCACCCCATCCTTTCACTGGATTTATTTTGCATTTCCCCCATCTCTTGCTCCAGTATGTTGTTATGGCAGTGTGCAGATTTGGGACCAGGCCCACAAGTACTTTCCAAGTATATATTATGATATATATATATATATATATATATATATATATATATATATATATATATATATATATATATATATATATATATATATATATATATATATATATATATATATATATATATATATATATATATATATATTCATATAGTCGGACTTGAGTCCTGGAAATGGGAAGTACAATGCCTGCACTTTAAAGGAGGGTTTTGGGATATTGGCAGTTTGGAGGAATATGTTGTGTGTCTTTATATGTGTATGCTTCTAGACTGTTGTATTCTGAGCACCTCTGCAAAAACAGTGATAATGTGCGAGTGTGGTGAAAGTGTTGAATGATGATGAAAGTATTTTCTTTTTGGGGATTTTCTTTCTTTTTTTTGGGGGGGTCACCCTGCGTCGGTGGGAGACGGCCGACTTGTTGAAAAAAAAAAATATATATATATATATATATATATATATATATATATATATATATATATATATATATATATATATATATATATATATCTGCCGCTCCAGGAAGTGCATATTTAAGACTTTAAGGCGTTCCCAGTAATTTAATGCTTTATTAACTCTGTGGGCCATAAAAGATCTCTATTTATTCCAGCTCTTATATCTCTCCTGCCCTGAATTGGCCTTTTTTTCAAAGTTCTCGTTATCCACCCCGTCATCTTCCTGGCTGTCGTGACCTTGGTCTAACTATGATCTTGGAGACAAAGGTCAGCTTATATAATTCCTCTCAGGTCTTTCATGTGTTCCTCTCGACTATTTGATGATCCTCTTGACACTTGTATATAATGTCCCTTTTGAGTTCTTCGTTCTTTCTATATCTAAGTAACTGAAGCTTATCACTACTGAACTTCATATTCTTCATTACTCACTAGAAAACATTGCTCCTATTTTCCTGCAGTTTTTCAGTTTCTTCTACCAAAGTGACTTTCATGCTTATTTTAGTGTCAACTGCAAATGATATAAAACTGTGACGGATGTTTTTATTTATGTCTGCTATGAGGATGAGATTCAGCAAAGGTGCCAGGATAGTGCCTTGGGGCACTGAGCTTTTTACCTCACTGATGCCGAAATTTTCTGTTTACTGTTACTGCTACTCTTTGTGTTCTACTTGTTAGAAACCTGAAAATCCATCTGCCTACCTTCCCCGTACTGCAAATGGCCTTCATTTTGTGTGCAATCACACCATGATCACATTTGTCAAACACCTTTGCATAATTTGTGTATATCACATCTGCACCCCATGTCCATCCTCTCGACGGTGGTGGCTAGTTTATTGTGCATTCTATATCCAACCTGTGGACAGTAGTGGCTAGTTTATTGTGCACCCTATATCCATCCTATGGCTTGTGGTGGCCAGTTTGTGCGCTCCAAACTGGTCACTACCATCCATCATATGGACGGTAATGGCTAGTTTATTGTGCTCCACCTTTTATCCTGTGGAGGGTAGTAGCCCAAGAGGTCATGATCCACGCCATGGTCCCAGACCAAGAGTGCAGACCTGGGCAAAAAGGTCGGTGGGTCACCCACACAGCGAAAAAATAAAGAGCAGTTGTTGATACAAGAGTAGAGAAGCAGGGGAGAGAGAGCTGACCTTAACTCTTGTTCATGTTGCAAGAGCCTGAGATAAGTCTATGTCTCTGAAAGGTTGCAGGGATCCCGGAAACAACCTACAGTAGGAAACTCGGTCAGAGAGTGTAGCAATGGATAAGTCGATCTCCAAGGGTAAGTCTGACACACAGCCAGGATCAGAGGACGGAGGCAGCATAGATGATGCTGGGGGGAGGGGGGGGTCTGTCACATGCAAGTGTAGTTGATTCGGGCATTATTGTTGTTGTTGTTGTTGTTGTTGTTGTTACTATTATTATTATTATTGCAGGATCTTATTGTTCTTTGGTTAGGTCTCCATCGGAGGTAAATAAATGGAAAGGAAGCTTACTTATAAGTAAAGATATTTAACATGTACAGAACACATGATTAACATTGAAATTATCTCAGAGTTTATCATAGCCTGGCATTCATCACTATTTTAAATTAGTAATTGTAAGTTATGTAGGGATATATTAAATAAACTTCGTCTCATACGAAAGAAAAGTACAGTATAATAGGAAAAAAAAATATTATATTATTCTATATGCTAGTACATGTATCCTTATATTATTAAAACTATTTTTATTTTTTGTGACGAGTCATACGAAGAAGTAACAGCTGATATACACAGTTTGACACATAATGTGATACAAAAAAGGCACGAGAAAAGCTACTAATTATGCAATGTGGTTTCCAATGACTGCAGTAATACAGCTGTATTAATACAGTCATTGGCCTTTTTTGTCAATATATACTTTATTCGTTCATGAAGAGTAAAAGGCAAGAAGAGCAAGTTGTTCTAGTTGACCAGGAGACACAACCTGACGTGTTGACTGGTCAGTGTGGAAAACTCAGACTCGCATGTTGCACTGCAGCATTGCAATGTTGTGAATGCAATAGAAGCAGCAGCAACAACTTCATACACATCATGAAGGCTTGTGCATGTATGCTCAGGTAACTTTCCCGGACCTGCATTCACCCTTTCTTTGGTGTGAATTATGAAATTTTTGGTGCTTTAAGCTCCTTGTGACTTGGGATAATAAGATAACAGTGGCCCATGCTAGGCAGGTCTAACTTACACCCATCCATCACCGCTCATATACTCAGTCAACATATTTTCAAAGCTTGCCAAAGTTCTCACTTTACTGATGGTTAAGTTTGTTCCACTTTCAACTCCGTGACTAAACCAATACTTCCCCACATCCTCTCGAAATCTAAATTTGTCCAACTTAAATCCTTATTAACAGTCTTATGTAGGTTAGTTCCAACACATTACTTATAACACCTTTACATATTCCTGTTTTGAACTTGTACACTTCAGTCGTATAGCCTCATAATTCCAGATCTTTCCACAGAGTGAAAATTCACTGTCTTCAGTCTGTCTTTGTGGTCTACTGATACACTTCATCGTCCTTCTCTATATTATCCAGCGTCTTTGGAGACCAAAAGTGACCTACATAATCTAAACGAGTTTTTGGGATATATATATGTTTCCTGTTCCAGCGGCTCAGTGCGGCTGTTCAAAGGGGTAATGCCTGCTGTATTTTGGGCACATGCCCCAGCTCTGAGGAGCTGGATGAGATTTTCGCCTTATAATCGGTGATACACACGTAACAACATGTACCGTATATGCCACCTTTATATCAACAATGTATCTCTTAAATCTTCTGTACCATATTATGTAATAAAATATTCCTATTAGTAAAATATATATATATATATATATATATATATATATATATATATATATATATATATATATATATATATATATATATATATATATATATATATATATATATATATATATATATATATATATATATATATATATATATATATATATATATATATATATATATATATATATATATATATATCAGTCAATAGGACTCGAAACTACTACTGGGGACAGTCAAGATTCCCAGGCAGCACTGTAGTCCACTCGGCCACACAAATGCCACATAGACAGATACCTAAAGTCAGTGCCGGATCAGCCGGGCTGTGGCTCGTACGTTGGACTGCATGCGGCCAGCAGTAACAGCCTAGTTGATCAGGCCCTGATCCATCGGGAGGCCTGGTCATGGACCAGGCCGCGGGGGCGTTGATCCCCGGAATAACCTCCAGGTAACCTCCAGGTAGACTGGGCAGCTCCTGACGTGCCCAGGCAGGGAAAGAAACATGGCTTGTGAACCAGGCTGCCCAGTCTATGTAGCATTTGTGTGGCCGAGTGGACTACAGCGCTGCCTGGGAATCTTGACCGTCCCCAGTAGTAGTTTCGAGTCCTATTGACTGCGATCATTCTTATATATATACATATATATATATATATATATATATATATATATATATATATATATATATATATATATATATATATATATATATATATATATATATATATATATATATATATATATATATATATATATATATATATAATGTGTAAGGTAGGGCAGCCCAAAAATTAAAAACTTTCACCATCATTCACTCCATCACTGTCTTGCCAGAGGTGCACTTACACTACAGTTATAAAACTTCAACATTAACACCCCTCCTTCAGAGTGTAAACACTGTACTTCCCATCTCCAGGACTCAAGTCTGGCCTGCCGGTTTCCCCCAATCCTTTCATAAATATTACTCTGCTCACACTCCAACAGCATGTCAAGTCCTAAAACTCATTTGTCTCCATTCCCTCCTAACACGCTCATGCATGCTTGCTGGAAATCCAAGCTCCTCTCAAACAAAACCTCCTTTATCCTCTCCCTCCAACCTTTCCTAGGCCAACCTCTACCCTGCACATTACAGTGTTCTAGTGTGTGTGTCTGTCTCACCAGTACTGCACTTGACAGTGTTCTAGTGTATCTGTCTCACCAGTACTGCACTTGACAGTGTTCTAGTGTGTCTGTCTCACCAGTACTGCACTTGACAGTGTTCTAGTGTATCTGTCTCACCAGTACTGCACATGACAGTGTTCTAGTGTGTCTGTCTCACCAGTACTGCACATGACAGTGTTCTAGTGTGTCTGTCTCACCAGTACTGCACTTGACAGTGTTCTAGTGTGTCTGTCTCACCAGTACTGCACATGACAGTGTTCTAGTGTATCTGTCTCACCAGTACTGCACTTGACAGTGTTCTAGTGTGTCTGTCTCACCAGTACTGCACTTGACAGTGTTCTAGTGTGTCTGTCTCACCAGTACTGCACTTGACACTGTTCTAGTGTGTCTGCCTCACCAGTACTGCACATGACAGTGTTCTAGTGTGTCTGTCTCACCAGTACTGCACATGACAGTGTTCTAGTGTGTCTGTCTCACCAGTACTGCACATGACAGTATTCTAGTGTGTCTGTCTCACCAGTACTGCACATGACAGTGTTCTAGTGTGTCTGTCTCACCAGTACTGCACTTGACAGTGTTCTAGTGTGTCTGTCTCACCAGTACTGCACTTGACAGTGTTCTAGTGTGTCTGTCTCACCAGTACTGCACATGACAGTGTTCTAGTGTGTCTGTCTCACCAGTACTGCACTTGACACTGTTCTAGTGTGTCTGCCTCACCAGTACTGCACTTGACAGTGTTCTAGTGTGTCTGCCTCACCAGTACTGCACTTGACAGTGTTCTAGTGTATCTGTCTCACCAAGCAGGTTAAACCCAACTAAGAGCACAGGCCCTGATAACTTCCCGTCTAAGTTCCTAAAAGATGGTGCTTCTGAACTGTCAATCCCTATTGCTCACATAATAAATCTATCAATCACCACTAATACCGTACCGGAGGGGTTCAAGGAGGCCAGAGTTACTCCTATCTTCAAGAAAAATAATAGGTCTGATGTAAGCAACTATAGACCTGTTAGTATACTCAGTATAATATCTAAAATTCTGGAGAGGGCGGTGTATTCTCAAGTAGTTAAGTACCTTAATGACAACAGCATTCTCCATAGCTATCAATCGGGCTTTAGAAGATCCTACTCAACCGATACCTCCCTTATTAATCTGATGGATTACCTGAGAACTGAAATGTCAAAAGGGAACCTCATAGGTATGGTAACCTTAGACCTGCAAAAGGCCTTCGATACTGTCAACCACAATATATTATGTAAGAAACTTCAAGCTATCGGTATAGGTTCTGTAGACTGGTTTAAGTCTTACCTTAGCAACAGGAGACAAATAGTCAAAATCAACAAAACGGAATCAGAACCCCTGCCGATAACATGTGGAGTTCCCCAAGGTAGTATTCTGGGTCCCTTATTATTCTTATGTTATGTCAATGATATGCCAATCAGTGTCAAGTGCAAACTCCTACTGTATGCAGATGACAGTGCTCTGTTAGTGTCAAGTAAAGACCCACAAGATATTGCTAATGTTTTAACACTGGAACTGGAGTCCTGCAGCAAATGGTTAGTAGACAACAAACTATCATTACACCTCGGGAAAACTGAAGCCATTCTCTTTGGAACGAAACATAAACTGAGAAGGGTAAATAATTTTAATGTTCAGTGTAATGGGGAGTCCATCACTTTGGTTTCATCAGTAAAATATCTGGGAATCCCCTTTGACCCATGCATGTCAGGAGAATTGATAGGGAACAGTGTAGTAAAGAAAGCGAATGCCAGACTGAAGTTCCTGTATAGACAAGCACAGTGTCTACCTACTGAGGCTCGCAGGACCCTATGTCTAGCCCTTATACAATGCCATATGGATCACCCTTGCTCTTCATGGTACTCTGCCTTGACAAAAAAACTGAAAGATAGACTGCAAATCACCCAGAACAAAATCGTAAGATTCATCCTGGGGCTGGGACCAAGAGAACATGTAGGCCAGGATGAATTACAGCAGTTGGATATGCTGAATGTTGAAGACAGAGTAAAACAACTGAAGCTAAATCATGTTTATAAAATTGCTCACGAACAGTGTCCAGAATATCTTGCTGTCAATTTTGTCAAGGTTGGGAACCAAAGCAATCATAGTACTAGGGGGAGAGAGCACAACTTTGTAGTACCCACAGTCAGTGGCCAGGCGTCAAACACCTTTTATTGTACAGCAATAAAGGAATGGAACAGACTACCCGCACATGTCAAAGCCAGTCATAGCATGAACCAGTTCAAGAAGACTGCCAAAAAGTGTCTGATGAATGAAGCTACAGAAAGGGAGGGGAATGATTTTCTATTTTTTAGCTAAAATACGTGTAAATTTTACCTTATTCCTAGTAATGACCCTCGTATTGTAGATAGTCTTAATGACCCTCGTGTAGTAGATAGTCTTTTTAGTATGATAATAAGATGTTATCTTCATTGTAGAATAATAAGAAAATATTATAACCTTTATATTATAATAATAAGGTAAAAGGACCCCAATGGAAAAAAGTCACTCCGTCTGACTTTTTTGGGTTATCCCAGGTTCTCTACACATATGCTGCTATGTATGATAATTCTATGTAACTGTATTTGTGTATACCTGAATAAATTTACTTACTTACTTACTTACTTACTTACTGCACTTGACAGTGTTCTACTGTAAAATGTCTCACCAGTACTGCACATGATAGTGTTCTAGTGCGTCTGTCTCACCAGTACTGCACATGACAGTGTTCTAGTGTATCTGTCTCACCAGTACTGCACATGACAGTGTTCTAGTGTATCTGTCTCACCAGTACTGCACATGACAGTGTTCTAGTGTATCTGTCTCACCAGTACTGCACTTGACAGTGTTCTAGTGTGTCTGTCTCACCAGTACTGCACTTGACAGTGTTCTAGTGTGTCTGTCTCACCAGTACTGCACATGACAGTGTTCTAGTGTGTCTGTCTCACCAGTACTGCACGTGACGGTGTTCTAGTGTGTCTGTCTCACCAGTACTGCACATGACAGTGTTCTAGTGTGTCTGTCTCACCAGTACTGCACATGACAGTGTTCTAGTGTGTCTGTCTCACCAGTACTGCAATTGACAGTGTTCTAGTGTGTCTGTCTCACCAGTACTGCACTTGACAGTATTCTAGTGTGTCTGTCTCACCAGTACTGCACTTGACAGTGTTCTAGTGTGTCTGTCTCACTAGTACTGCACTTGACAGTGTTCTAGTGTGTCTGTCTCACCAGAACTGCACTTGACAGTGTTCTAGTGTGTCCGTCTCACCAGTACTGCACATGACTGTGTTCTAGTGTGTCTGTCTCACCAGAACTGCACATGACAGTGTTCTAGTGTATCTGTCTCACCAGTACTGCACATGACAGTGTTCTAGTGTGTCTGTCTCACCAGTACTGTACTTGACAGTGTTCTAGTTTGTGTGTCTCACCAGTACTGCACTTGACAGTGTTCTAGTGTGTCTGTCTCACCAGTACTGCACATGACAGTGTTCTAGTGTATCTGTCTCACCAGTACTGCACATGACAGTGTTCTACTGTATCTGTCTCACCAGTACTGCACATGACAGTGTTCTAGTGTATCTGTCTCACCTTTACTGCACATGACAGTGTTCTAGTGTATCTGTCTCACCAGTACTGCACATGACAGTGCTCTAGTGTATCTGTCTCACCAGTACTGCACATGACAGTGCTCTAGTGTGTCTGTCTCACCAGTACTGCACATGACAGTTTCCTAGTGTGTCTGTCTCACCAGTACTGCACATAACAGTGTTCCAGTGTGTCTGTCTCACTAGTACTGCACATGAGAGTGTTCTAGTGTATCTGTCTCACCAGTACTGCACATGACAGTGTTCTAGTTTGTCTGTCTCACCAGTACTGCATATGACAGTGTTCTAGTGTATCTGTCTCACCAGTACTGCACATGACAGTGTTCAAGTGTATCTGTCTCACCAGTACTGCACTTGACAGTGTTCTAATGTGTCTGTCTCACCAGTACTGCACTTGACAGTGTTCTAGTGTGTCTGTCTCACCAGTACTGCACATGACAGTGTTCTAGTGTGTCTGTCTCACCAGTACTGCACGTGACAGTGTTCTAGTGTGTCTGTCTCACCAGTACTGCACATGACAGTATTCTAGTGTGTCTGTCTCACCAGTACTGCACTTGACAGTGTTCTAGTGTGTCTGTCTCACCAGTACTGCACATGACAGTGTTCTAGTGTGTCTGTCTCACCAGTACTGCACTTGACAGTGTTCCAGTGTATCTGTCTCACCAGTACTGCACATGACAGTGTTCTAGTGTGTCTGTCTCACCAGTACTGCACATGACAGTGTTCTAGTGTATCTGTCTTACCAGTACTGCACATGACAGTGTTCTAGTGTGTCTGTCTCACCAGTACTGCACTTTACAGTGTTCTAGTGTGTCTGTCTCACCAGTACTGCACTTGACAGTGTTCTAGTGTGTCTGTCTCACCAGTACTGCACATGACAGTGTTCTACTGTATCTGTCTCACCAGTACTGCACATGACAGTGTTCTAGTGTATCTGTCTCACCTTTACTGCACATGACAGTGTTCTAGTGTATCTGTCTCACCAGTACTGCGCATGACAGTGCTCTAGTGTATCTGTCTCACAAGTACTGCACATGACAGGGCTCTAGTGTGTCTGTCTCACCAGTACTGCACATGACAGTTTCCTAGTGTGTCTGTCTCACCAGTACTGCACATAACAGTGTTCTAGTGTGTCTGTCTCACTAGTACTGCACATGACAGTGTTCTAGTGTGTCTGTCTCACCAGTACTGCACATGAGAGTGTTCTAGTGTATCTGTCTCACCAGTACTGCAAATGACAGTGTTCTAGTGTGTCTGTCTCACCAGTACTGCATATGACAGTGTTCTAGTGTATCTGTCACACCAGTACTGCACATGACAGTGTTCAAGTGCATCGGTCTCACCAGTACTGCACTTGACAGTGTTCTAATGTGTCTGTCTCATCAGTACTGCACTTGACAGTGTTCTAGTGTATCTGTCTCACATTTACTGCACATGACAGTGTTCTAGTGTATCTGTCTCACCAGTACTGCACATGACAGTGCTCTAGTGTATCTGTCTCACCAGTACTGCACATGACAGTGTTCAAGTGTATCTGTCTCACCAGTACTGCACTTGACAGTGTCCTAATGTGTCTGTCTTACCAGTACTGCACTTGACAGTGTTCTAGTGTGTCTGTCTCACCAGTACTGCACATGACAGTGTTCTAGTGTGTCTGTCTCACCAGTACTGCACGTGACAGTGTTCTAGTGTGTCTGTCTCACTAGTACTGCACATGACAGTGTTCTAGTGTGTCTGTCTCACCAGTACTGCACTTGACAGTGTTCTAGTGTGTCTGTCTCACCAGTACTGCACGTGACAGTGTTCTAGTGTGTCTGTCTCACCAGTACTGCACTTGACAGTGTTCTAGTGTATCTGTCTCACCAGTACTGCACATGACAGTGTTCTAGTGTGTCTGTCTCACCAGTATTGCACTTGACAGTGTTCTAGTGTGTCTGTCTCACCAGTACTGCACATGACAGTGTTCTAGTGTGTCTGTCTCACCAGTACTGCACATGACAGTGTTCTAGTGTGTCTGTCTCACCAGTACTGCACTTGACAGTGTTCTAGTGTGTCTGTCTCACCAGTACTGCACATGACAGTGTTCTAATGTGTCTGTCTCACCAGTACTGCACATGACAGTGTTCTAGTGTGTCTGTCTCACCAGTACTGCACTTGACAGTGTTCTAGTGTGTCTGTCTCACCAGTACTGCACTTGACAGTGTTCTAGTGTGTCTGTCTCACCAGTACTGCACTTGACAGTGTTCTAGTGTGTCCGTCTCACCAGTACTGCACATAACAGTGTTCTAGTGCGTCTGTCTCACCAGTACTGCACATGACTGTGTTCTAGTGTGTCTGTCTCACCAGAACTGCACATGACGGTGTTCTAGTGTATCTGTCTCACCTGTACTGCACATGACAGTGTTCTAGTGTATCTGTCTCACCAGAACTGCACATGACTGTGTTCTAGTTTGTCTGTCTCACCAGTACTGCACTTGACAGTGTTTTAGTGTGTCTGTCTCACCAGTACTGCACATGACAGTGTTCTAGTGTATCTGTCTCACCAGTACTGCACATGACAGTGTTCTAGTGTATCTGTCTCACCTTTACTGCACATGACAGTGTTCTAGTGTATCTGTCTCACCAGTACTGCACATGACAGTGCTCTAGTGTGACTGTCTCACCAGTACTGCACATGACAGTTTCCTAGTGTGTCTGTCTTACCAGTACTGCACATGGCAGTGTTCTAGTGTGTCTGTCTCACTAGTACTGCACATGACAGTTTTCTAGTGTGTCTGTCTCACCAGTACTGCACATGAGAGTGTTCTAGTGTATCTGTCTCACCAGTACTGCACATGACAGTTTTCTAGTGTGTCTGTCTCACCAGTACTGCACATGACAGTGTTCTAGTGTGTCTGTCTCACCAGTACTGCACATGACTGTGTTCTAGTGTATCTGTCTCACCAGTACTGCACATGACAGTGTTCTAGTGTATCTGTCTCACCAGTACTGCACATGACAGTGTTCTAGTGTGTCTGTCTCACCAGTACTGCACATGACAGTGTTCTAGTACATCTTTCTCACCAGTACTGCACATGACAGTGTTCTAGTGTGTCTGTCTCACCAGTACTGCACATGACAGTGTTCTAGTACATCTTTCTCACCAGTACTGCACGTGACAGTGTTCACCCTGCGCTTGTCACCGTACTGGCAATAATAATACCAAGATTCTCAAGCTTTGACACACAAACTCATCAACAACATATTTACAAGTTCATCATGAAGACTGACCCGTGACAAGCACCGTGTTTGTACCCTAGGTGAGTGGTGTACCCTGTGTGAGTGGTGCACCCTGGTTAGTGGTGTACCCTGGGTGAGTGGTGTATCCTGGGTGAGTGGTGTACCCTGTGTGAGTGGTGCACCCTGGTTAGTGGTGTACCCTGGGTGAGTGGTGTATCCTGGGTGAGTGGTGTACCCTGGGTGAGTGTTGCACCCTGGGTGAGTTGTGTATCCTGGGTGAGTAGTGTACCCTGGGTGAGTGGTGCACTCTGGGTGTGGGAGGGGAGTGCACATGCTGGGTACCACCCGGGGGTGCAGTGCACATGCTGGGTACCACCCGGGGGTGCAGTGCACATGCTGGGTACCACCCGGGGGTGCAGTGCACATGCTGGGTAACACCCGGGGGTGCAGTGCACATGCTGGGTACCACCCTGGGGTGCAGTGCACATGCTGGGTACCACCCGGGGGTGCAGTGCACATGCTGGGTAACACCCTGGGGTGCAGTGCACATGCTGGGTACCACCCGGGGGTGCAGTGCACATGCTGGGTACCACCCGGGGGTGCAGTGCACATGCTGGGTACCACCCGGGGGTGCAGTGCACATGCTGGGTAACACCCGGGGGTGCAGTGCACATGCTGGGTAACACCCGGGGGTGCAGTGCACATGCTGGGTACCACCCGGGGGTGCAGTGCACATGCTGGGTACCACCCTGGGGTGCAGTGCACATGCTGGGTAACACCCGGGGGTGCAGTGCACATGCTGGGTACCACCCGGGGGTGCAGTGCACATGCTGGGTACCACCCGGGGGTGCAGTGCACATGCTGGGTACCACCCGGGGGTGCAGTGCACATGCTGGGTACCACCCGGGGGTGCAGTGCACATGCTGGGTAACACCCGGGGGTGCAGTGCACATGCTGGGTACCACCCTGGGGTGCAGTGCACATGCTGGGTACCACCCGGGGGTGCAGTGCACATGCTGGGTATCACCCGGGGGTGCAGTGCACATGCTGGGTACCACCCTGGGGTGCAGTGCACATGCTGGGTACCACCCGGGGGTGCAGTGCACATGCTGGGTAACACCCGGGGGTGCAGTGCACATGCTGGGTAACACCCGGGGGTGCAGTGCACATGCTGGGTAACACCCGGGGGTGCAGTGCACATGCTGGGTAACACCCGGGGGTGCAGTGCACATGCTGGGTACCACCCGGGGGTGCAGTGCACATGCTGGGTAACACCCGGGGGTGCAGTGCACATGCTGGGTACCACCCGGGGGTGCAGTGCACATGCTGGGTAACACCCGGGGGTGCAGTGCACATGCTGGGTAACACCCGGGGGTGCAGTGCACATGCTGGGTAACACCCGGGGGTGCAGTGCACATGCTGGGTAACACCCGGGGGTGCAGTGCACATGCTGGGTAACACCCGGGGGTGCAGTGCACATGCTGGGTAACACCCGGGGGTGCAGTGCACATGCTGGGTAACACCCGGAGGTGCAGTGCACATGCTGGGTAACACCCGGGGGTGCAGTGCACATGCTGGGTAACACCCGGGGGTGCAGTGCACATGCTGGGTAACACCCGGGGGTGCAGTGCACATGCTGGGTACCACCCGGGGGTGCAGTGCACATGCTGGGTACCACCCTGGGGTGCAGTGCACATGCTGGGTAACACCCGGGGGTGCAGTGCACATGCTGGGTAACACCCGGGGGTGCAGTGCACATGCTGGGTAACACCCGGGGGTGCAGTGCACATGCTGGGTACCACCCTGGGGTGCAGTGCACATGCTGGGTAACACCCGGGGGTGCAGTGCACATGCTGGGTACCACCCTGGGGTGCAGTGCACATGCTGGGTAACACCCGGGGGTGCAGTGCACATGCTGGGTAACACCCGGGGGTGCAGTGCACATGCTGGGTACCACCCTGGGGTGCAGTGCACATGCTGGGTAACACCCGGGAGTGCAGTGCACATGCTGGGTACCACCCTGGGGTGCAGTGCACATGCTGGGTAACACCCGGGGGTGCAGTGCACATGCTGGGTAACACCCGGGGGTGCAGTGCACATGCTGGGTACCACCCTGGGGTGCAGTGCACATGCTGGGTAACACCCGGGGGTGCAGTGCACATGCTGGGTACCACCCTGGGGTGCAGTGCACATGCTGGGTAACACCCGGGGGTGCAGTGCACATGCTGGGTAACACCCGGGGGTGCAGTGCACATGCTGGGTAACACCCGGGGGTGCAGTGCACATGCTGGGTACCACCCGGGGGTGCAGTGCACATGCTGGGTAACACCCGGGGGTGCAGTGCACATGCTGGGTAACACCCGGGGGTGCAGTGCACATGCTGGGTAACACCCGGGGGTGCAGTGCACATGCTGGGTAACACCCGGGGGTGCAGTGCACATGCTGGGTACCACCCGGGGGTGCAGTGCACATGCTGGGTAACACCCGGGGGTGCAGTGCACATGCTGGGTAACACCCGGGGGTGCAGTGCACATGCTGGGTAACACCCGGGGGTGCAGTGCACATGCTGGGTAACACCCGGGGGTGCAGTGCACATGCTGGGTAACACCCGGGGGTGCAGTGCACATGCTGGGTACCACCCGGGGGTGCAGTGCACATGCTGGGTAACACCCGGGGGTGCAGTGCACATGCTGGGTACCACCCGGGGGTGCAGTGCACATGCTGGGTACCACCCGGGCGTGCAGTGCACATGCTGGGTACCACCCGGGGGTGCAGTGCACATGCTGGGTACCACCCTGGGGTGCAGTGCACATGCTGGGTACCACCCGGGGGTGCAGTGCACATGCTGGGTACCACCCGGGGGTGCAGTGCACATGCTGGGTACCACCCGGGGGTGCAGTGCACATGCTGGGTACCACCCGGGGGTGCAGTGCACATGCTGGGTACCACCCGGGGGTGCAGTGCACATGCTGGGTACCACCCGGGGGTGCAGTGCACATGCTGGGTACCACCCGGGGGTGCAGTGCACATGCTGGGTACCACCCTGGGGTGCAGTGCACATGCTGGGTACCACCCGGGGGTGCAGTGCACATGCTGGGTAACACCCGGGGGTGCAGTGCACATGCTGGGTACCACCCGGGGGTGCAGTGCACATGCTGGGTACCACCCTGGGGTGCAGTGCACATGCTGGGTACCACCCGGGGGTGCAGTGCACATGCTGGGTACCACCCGGGGGTGCAGTGCACATGCTGGGTTCCACCCGGGGGTGCAGTGCACATGCTGGGTACCACCCGGGGGTGCAGTGCACATGCTGGGTAACACCCGGGGGTGCACCACCCGGGGGTGCAGTGCACATGCTGGGTACCACCCTGGGGTGCAGTGCACATGCTGGGTACCACCCTGGGGTGCAGTGCACATGCTGGGTACCACCCTGGGGTGCAGTGCACATGCTGGGTACCACCCTGGGGTGCAGTGCACATGCTGGGTACCACCCTGGGGTGCAGTGCACATGCTGGGTACCACCCTGGGGTGCAGTGCACATGCTGGGTACCACCCGGGGGTGCAGTGCACATGCTGGGTACCACCCGGGGGTGCAGTGCACATGCTGGGTACCACCCGGGGGTGCAGTGCACATGCTGGGTACCACCCGGGGGTGCAGTGCACATGCTGGGTACCACCCTGGGGTGCAGTGCACATGCTGGGTACCACTCGGGGGTGCAGTGCACATGCTGGGTACCACCCTGGGGTGCAGTGCACATGCTGGGTACCACCCGGGGGTGCAGTGCACATGCTGGGTAACACCCGGGGGTGCAGTGCACATGCTGGGTACCACCCGGGGGTGCAGTGCACATGCTGGGTACCACCCTGGGGTGCAGTGCACATGCTGGGTACCACCCGGGGGTGCAGTAATATTGATCACAAGCTTCCTGGCTTTCATTGCAAGACTCACAATGTTGCAAATGTGAGAACCTTGCAATAGTGACGTCCCCACCAGGGTGTTTGCTACCCATGTGCACACACCCTCTCACAAGGTTGTTACTACCTAGGTGTACACACCCTCCCACGAGGGTGTTTACTACATAGGTGCACACACCCTCCCACGAGGGCGTATACTACCTAGGTGCACACACTTTCCCACCAGGGTGTTTACTACTTAAGTGCACCAAACCTCCCACCAGGGTATTTACTACCTAGGTGCACACACCCTCCCACGAGGGCGTTTACTACCTAGGTGCGCACACCCTCCCACGAGGGCGTTTACCACCTAGGTGCACACACCCTCCCACGAGGGTGTTTACTACCTAGGTGCAAACACCAGTGTTATACAGTGTGCGTTGTCCTTAGTGCGTTGTCCCTGGTGCGTTGTACCTAGTTTGTTGTCCCTAGTGTGTTGTCCCTTGTGTGTTGTCCCTTGTGTGATGCCCCTAGTGTGTTGTCTCTGGTGCGTTGTCCCTAGTTTGTTGTCCCTAGTGTGTTGTCCCTTGTGTGTTGTCCCTTGTGTGTTGTCCCTAGTGCATTGTCTCTGGTGCGTGGTCCCTACTTTGTTGTCTCTAGTGTGTTGTCCCTTGTGTGTTGTCCCTTGTGTGCT
This sequence comes from Cherax quadricarinatus, assembly GCF_038502225.1. Taxonomy (NCBI): domain Eukaryota; kingdom Metazoa; phylum Arthropoda; class Malacostraca; order Decapoda; family Parastacidae; genus Cherax; species Cherax quadricarinatus. Next base: position 5,233,640 of record NC_091294.1, on the reverse strand, counting down.
GTCCCTAGTGTGTTGGCCCTGGTGTGTTGTCCCTGGTGTGCTTGTCCCTTGTGTGTTGTCCCTGGTGTGTTTGTCCCTTGTGTGTTGTCCCTAGTGTGTTGGCAGGGCCGGATTACCACATAGGCAAACCAGGCATTTGCCTAGAGCCCCGCGCATTTGGGTGCCCCGCGGTCCAAGGGGTTCAGGGGCTCATCCAAGACTGCGCACATGGTGCAAGTGCAAAGGGGTCCCTACCTAAAAGGTTCAAGTGTTTGGAGAGTAAAATTGATTTTTAAAAATTAATCAAAACAAAAATAAATAATGAAATAAAATAAAATAAAAATAAATAAACCTAACCATAGATGGCAACACTCAACACGCCTTTGTTTACATCAGAACAGCTGTGTTTTCCCGCTAATGGGTGAGTATGGGAGATTCCTCTCCAATTTTCTGTAGTAATTACACGTTATCTAGACTTGTACTCTGACAAATTAACTGAAGTGTTGTTGATAGACATTGATGTGTATGGATAAATGTTTGTTTTCGCCTCTAAATGTTAAGGGAGGTACCTGATAGGGTTACTTGACCAGTAAAGACGCATGGACCAGTAAAGACGCATTTTTGGTAAAAATACTATAAAGAAAAACCTAAAAACGCAAACTGATTTCCGTTTGTAGGTTTTAAAAGCACTTTGTCCTGTCTTTAAGTCTTTATCATTTCAATAACAGATCTCAATTGATTGATGTTCTACATCACTTCCGTCGCAAATGCTTAGTTTTCAAGTTGCGACGGAAGTGATGTAGAACATCAATTAATTTACTAAACAGGCTCACACCGACCCCCCCCCACCCCCAAGCTGGAAGGGGTCGCTTCGCTTACCCGTAACTCAAAGGGGCCCCGTCAATCTGAATAGCCTAGGGCCCGGAGACTTCTTAATCTGGCCCTGTGTGTTGGCCCTGGTGTGTTGTCCCTGGTGTGTTTGTCCCTTGTGTGTTGTCCCTGGTGTGTTTGTCCCTTGTGTGTTGTCCCTGGTGTGTTTGTCCCTTGTGTGTTGTCCCTGGTGTGTTTGTCCCTTGTGTGTTGTCCCTGGTGTGTTGTCCATACGTTTCAATTTACCAGTTTTATTAAACAGTGAATTTAATACCCACCCACTAACTCAAGAATGCTTCGCCTTATCGGCTTCAAACTGTTAACCTTCATTACACTCCACCAGGAACATAATACTTCGTCTTTAAGGTGCAAATTTGAAATTTTAATGAGATTGTTAAAAAGAGAAAGTTGGAATTAGTGGATTTGAAGCAATTACTGGAAAATAATGATTTCTCTGATAGAGATGAAATTTTCAGTTTTGATGGGATATATTAAAGTTGTCATGTGATGACCAGAGACTGATGACTTGTGTTAGTGTTATGTGATGACCAGAGAATGATGACTCTTGTGTTAGTGTCATGTGATGACCAGAGACTGATGACTTGTGTTAGTGTCATGTGATGACCAGAGACTGATGACTTGTGTTAGTGTCATGTGATGACCAGAGAATGATGACTCTTGTGTTAGTGTCATGTGATGACCAGAGAGTGATGACTTGTGTTAGTGTCATGTGATGACCAGAGACTGATGACTTGTGTTAGTGTCATGTGATGACCAGAGAATGATGAATTGTGTTAGTGTCATGTGATGACCAGAGACTGATGACTTGTGTTAGTGTTATGTGATGACCAGAGACTGATGACTTGTGTTAGTGTCATGTGATAACCAGAGAATGATGACTTGTGTTTGTGTCATGTGATGACCAGAGACTGATGACTTGTGTTAGTGTTATGTGATGACCAGAGAATGATGACTTGTGTTAGTGTCATGTGATGACCAGAGACTGATGACTTGTGTTAGTGTTATGTGATGACCAGAGAATGATGACTTGTGTTAGTGTCATGTGATGACCAGAGACTGATGACTTGTGTTAGTGTTATGTGATGACCAGAGAATGATGACTTGTGTTAGTGTCATGTGATGACCAGAGACTGATGACTTGTGTTAGTGTTATGTGATGACCAGAGAATGATGACTTGTGTTAGTGTTATGTGATGACCAGAGAATGATGACTTGTGTTAGTGTTATGTGATGACCAGAGAATGATGACTTGTGTTAGTGTTATGTGATGACCAGAGACTGATGACTTGTGTTAGTGTTATGTGATGACCAGAGAATGATGACTTGTGTTAGTGTTATGTAATGACCAG
>NC_091294.1:5229786-5231321 GCF_038502225.1 Cherax quadricarinatus | reverse complement strand
CTTTCAGTGATGTTCAGCCTTGCTTAAAGGAAAAATCTCATTGTTTTCGGGCAGTGCAAGTTTTAATTTTCTAATTTTATTAAACATTGTTTTCCAATACAAAATTGAAAATTACCTTTTCTGATGATTTTCAAACCCTAAACACTAGTGTACCCTAATTGAAGAAATTATTGGGCTGATTATAGGCTGTGTAGGCGCCACTTTGCCACTTTTACTGGAACTATACAAATTTAAATATTGGTTTTCATGCGATAATTTATGAATGCTTCATCCGATCGGCTTCACACCTTTCAACAGTGATTATCTTATCAGTTGGAGCTTTGCAATGTTACTGGCCAAATTTCATTTCCGTCTCTCGCCTGAGAGAGGGAAGAGACGGTATGCAAATCTCTTTGCAAATTCAAAATAGAATTTTATTTTCTTAAATGGCCGAAGAAAACTTGAAATACAGTGATGAAAACTCGTGTTTTTGTTATTGCATCTTTAAGTTACACGAGTTTAGTAATCCCTTAAATATCATGTTTTTCATACAGCTTCATTGCAGAGCCGGTATATACTCGGCTACAGTGTTCTTGTCTTCCTCGACGATCTCCTTTATTACTCGAGAACGTCTTATCCAGTCGCCTTCAGAGTTTCATCAGTGTTGAACTGTAACAAGATGAAGGTTCATGGAACACTTGGTGTGCGCTCGTGCGTTCTGCTCACTTTTATGTAGCACAATCATTTCTGTCCTGGATTTCGACCCAACAACTTTCAGCAGTGGTGCAGCCTGCTTACAAGAACTTTGTATCTGGATTTGCCAATTTCTAGTGCGTAGGTGCCAATTTCTAGTGCGTAGGTGCCAATTTCTAGTGCGTAGGTGCCAATTTCTAGTGCGTAGGCGCCAATTTCTTGTGCGTAGCTGCCAATTTCTAGTGCGTAGGTGCCAATTTATAGTGCGTAGGTGCCAATTTCTAGTTCGTAGGTGCCAATTTGACAATTTTTTAGATATTTTATTATTTTTTTATGATAACTTGTGTCTCTCCTAAACTGCTACAGAATTTAATTAATGACCAGCACGTCACATAAGAACATAAGAACATAAGAACGAAGGAACACTGCAGAAGGCCTACTGGCCCATGCGAGGCAGGTCCAAGTCTCCTACCGGCTTAAGCCAATGCACCCAACCTAGTCAGGTCAGGTCACATTGACTTAAGGGAGGAACACGGCAACCGACCTGGTAGCACAAGCTATCAGGTCCAACTCACACCCACCCACATCCACTCATGAATTTATCCAACCTATTTTTAAAGCTACACAACGTTCTGGCCTCTATAACTGTACTTGGGAGTTTCTTCCACTCATCCACAACTCTATTACCAAACCAGTACTTTCCTATATCCTTCCTGAATCTGAATTTTTCCAACTTAAAACCATTGCTGCGAGTCCTGTCTAGGCTAGATATTTTCAGCACACTATTTACATCCCCTTTATTTATTCCTGTCTTCCATTTATACACCTCAATCATATCCCCCCTAATTCTATGTCTTTCTAGA